>NW_027667202.1:0-140000 GCF_963924665.1 Micromys minutus | reverse complement strand
GGGGTAAAATTGCATAAATTTCACTTATTTCAGGGCAAAAAGGCAGAAATTTCCCTTATTTTGGGGCAAAATTGCAGAAATTTCACTTATTTCAGGGTAATAAGTCAGAAATTCCCTTTATTTTGGGGCAAAAATACAGAAATTCCCTTTGTTTTGAGGGAAAAAGACAGAAATTCCACTTATTTAGAGGTAAAAATGCAGAAATTCCCGTTATTTTGGAGCAAAAATGAAGAAATTTCTTTTTTTATGGCAAAAAGGTATGCATTCCCATTATTTTCGGGCAAAAAGGCAGAAATTCCCCGTATTTTGGTGCAAAATTGCAGAAATTCCCCTAATTTTGGGGCAAAAGGCAGAAATTCTCTTTATTTTGGATCAAAAATCAGATAATCCCCTTATTATGGGACAAAATTCCAGAAATTTCCTCTATTTTGGGGTAAAATTGAGGGAATTTACCATATTTTGGGGCAAAATTGCAGAAATTTCCATTATTTGGTGTAAAATTGCAGAAATTTCACTTATTTTCAGGTAAAAAGGCTGAAATTTCCATTATTTTAGGGCAAAAGGTGAGTAATTCCTCTTATTTTGGGGCAAAATTGCAGAAATTTCCTTTATTATGGGGAAAAATTGCAGAAATTTCCCTTATTTTAGGGCAATATTGCAGAAATTTCACTTACTTCAGAAAAAATTTTTTTTTCTTATTTTGGGGCAAAAAGGCAGAAATTCACCTTATTTTGGGGTAAAATTGCAGAAATTTCACATATTTCAGGCCAAAAAGGCAGAAATTTCCCTTATTTTGGGGCAAAATTGCAGAAATTTCACTTATATCTGGGAAAAAAGGCAGAGATTTTCCTTATTTTGGGGCAAAAATGCAGATATTCCTCTTATTTTGAGGTAAAAAGGCTGAAATTCCTTTTATTTGGTGGCAAAAAGACAGAAATTCCCCTTATTTTGTGGCAAAAATGCAGAAATTTCCCTTATTTTAGGACAAAATTGCAGAAATTTCACTTATTTCAGAGAAAAAAATCAAAAATTTTTCTTTTTTTGGGGCAAAAATGCAGAAATTCCCATTATTTTGAGGCAAAAAGGCAGAAATTCAACTTATTTTGGGGTAAAATTGCAGAAATTTCACATATTTCAGGGCAAAAAGGCAGAAATTTCCCTTATTTTGGGGCAAAATTGCAGAAATTTCACTTATTTCAGGTAAATAAGTCAGAAATTCCACGTATTTTGGGGCAAAAAAACAGAAATTCCCTTTTTTGAGGGGAAAAAGACCGAAATTCAACTTATTTAGAGGTTAAAAAGCCGAAATTCTTCTTATTTTGTACCAAAAATGAAGAAATTTTTCTCTTTTATGGCAAAAACTTATGCATTTGCTCTATTTTCGGGCATAATGCAGAAATTCCCCGTATTTTGGAGCAAAATTGCAGAAATTCCCCTAATTCTGGGGCAAAATGGCAGAATTTTTCTATATGTTGGGGAAAAAAGACAGAAATTCTCTTTATTTTGGGGCAAAACTCAGAAATTTCCCTTATTTTGGGTCAAAATTCCAGAAATTTCTCTTATTTTGGGTCAAAATTGCAGAAATTTCACTTATTTTGGGGCAAAATTGCAGAAATTTCACTTATTTCAGGGAACAACGTCAGAAATTTTCCTTATTTTGGGGCAAAAATGCAGAAATTCCCCTTATTTTGAGGTAAAAAGGCTGAAATTCCCATTATTTGGGGGCAAAAATCCAGAAATTTCCCTTATTTTGGGGCAAAAAAACAGAAATTCTCCTTATTTTGTGGCAAAAATGCAGAAATTTTTATTATTTTGGGGCAAATTGCAGAAATTTCACCTATTTCAGGGCATAATTCAAAAATTCCTTTTATTTTGGGACAAAAGACAGAAATTCCGTATATTTTTGGGTAAAAAGGCATAAATTTCACTTATTTTGAGGTAAAGAGGCAGAAATTCCTCTTATTTTGCGGAAAAATGAAGAAATTTCCTTTTTTTTGTGGCAAAAGGTATACATTCCCCTTACTTTCGGGATAAAAAGCAGAAATTCCCCGTATTTTGAAGCAAAATTGCAGAAATTCTCTCAATTTTCGTGCAAAAAGGCAGAAATTCTCCTTATTTTGGGGAAAAAGACAGAAAATCTCCTTTTTCAGGAGCAAACAGTCAGAAATTCCCCTTATTTTGGGGCAAAATTGCAGAAATTTCCTTTATTTGGGGCAAAATTGCAGAAATTTCCCTTATTTTGGGGCAAAGTTGCAGAAATTTCACTTATTTCAGGGTAATAAGTCAGAAATTCCCCTTATTTTGAGGCAAAAAAGACAGAAATTACCTTTGTTTTGGGGGAAAAAGACAGAAATTCCACTTATTTAGAGGCAAAAAGGCAGAAATTTAATTTATTTTGGAGCAAAAATGAAGAAATTTCCCTTTTTATAGCAAAAAGGTATGCATTCCCATTGTTTTCGGGCAAAAAGGCAGAAATTCCCCGTATTTTGGAGCAAAATTGCAGAAATTCCCCTAATTGTGGGGCAAAAGACAGAAATTCCCTTTATTTTGGAGCAAAAATGAAGAAATTTCTTTTTTTATGGCAAAAAGTTATGCATTCCCATTATTTTCGGGCAAAAAGGCAGAAATTCCTTGTATTTTGGAGCAAAATTGCAGAAATTGTCCTAATTTTGGAGCAAAAGGCAGAAATTCCCTTTATTTTGGGGAAAAAAGACAGAAATTCCCTTTGTTTTGAGGGAAAAAGACAGAAATTCCACTTATTTAGAGGTAAAAATGCAGAAATTCCCGTTATTTTGGAGCAAAAATGAAGAAATTTCCCTTTTTATGGCAAAAAGGTATGCATTCCCATTATTTTCGGGCAAAAAGGCAGAAATTCCCCGTATTTTGGAGCAAAATTGCAGAAATTCCCCTAATTTTAGGGCAAAAGGCAGAAATTCCCTATATTTTGGGGCAAAATCAGAAAATCCCCTTATTTTGGGGCAAAATTCCAGAAATTTCCTTTATTTTGGGGCAAAATTGCAGGAATTTATCTTATTTTGGCGCAAAATTGCAGAAATTTTTCTTATTTGGGGCAAAATTGCAGAAATTTCACTTATTTTCAGGTAAAAAGGCTGAAATTTCCTTTAGTTTGGGGCAAAAAGGGAGAAATTCCCCTTATTTTGGGGCAAAATTGCAGAAATTTCCCTTATTATGGGGAAAAATTGCAGAAATTTCTCTTATTTTAGGGCCAAATTGCAGAAATTTCACTTATTTCAGAGAAAAAAATCAAAAATTTTTCTTTTTTGGGGCAAAAAGGCAGAAATTCCAATTATTTTGGGGCAAAAAGGCAGAAATTCACCTTATTTTGGGGTAAAATTGCATAAATTTCACATATTTCAGGGCAAAAAGGCAGAAATTTCCCTTATTTTGGGGCAAAATTGCAGAAATTTCACTTATTTCAGGGTAATAAGTCAGAAATTCCCTTTATTTTGGGGCAAAAAGACAGAAATTCCCTTTGTTTTGGGGAAAAAAGACAGAAATTCCACTTATTTAGAGGCAACAAAGCAGAAATTCCCCTTATTTTGGAGCAAAAATGAAGAAATTTCCTTTTTTATGGCAAAAAGGTATGCATTCCCATTATTTTCGTGCAAAAAGGCAGAAATTCCCCGTATTTTCGAGCAAAATTGCAGAAATTCCCCTAATTTTGGGGCAAAATGCAGAAATTCCCTTTATTTTGGGGCAAAAATCAGAAATTCCTCTTATTTTGAGGCAGAATTCCAGAAATTTTTTTTATTTTGGGGAAAAATTGCAGGAATTTATTTTATTTTGTGGCAAAATTGTAGAAATTTCACTTATATTCAGGTAAAAAGGCTGAAATTTCTTTATTTTGGGGCAAAAAGGGAGAAATCCCCCTTATTTTAAGGCAAAATTACAGAAATTTCCTTTATTATGAGAAAAAATTGCAGAAATTTCTTTTATTTTAGGGCAAAATTGCAGAAATTTCACTTATTTCAGAGAAAAAAACCAAATATTTTTCTCATTTTGGGGCAAAAAAGGCAAAAATTTCCATTATTTTGGGGCAAAAAGTCAGAAATTCACCTTATTTTGTGGTAAAATTGCAGAAATTTCATATATTACAGGGCAAAAAGGCAGAAATTTCCCTTATTTTGGGGCAAAATTGAAGAAATTTTACTTATTTCAGGTTAATAAGTCAGAAATTCCCCTTATTTGGGAGCAAAAAAGACAGAAATTCCCTCTGCTTTGGGGGAAAAAGAAAGAAATTCCCTTATTTAGAGGCAAAATAGCAGAAATTCTTCTTATTTTGGAGCAAAAATAAAGAAATTTTCCTCGTTTATTTCAAAAAGTTATGCATTCCCCTTATTTTCGGGCAAAAATGCAGAAATTCACTGTATTTTGGAGCAAAATTGCAGAAATTATCCTAATTGTGGGGCAAAAAAGCAGAAATTCCCTATATGTTGGGGCAAAAAGATAGAAATTCTCCTTATTTTGGGGCAAAACTCAGAAATTCCCCTTATTTTGGGGCAAAATTCCAGAAATTTCCCTTATTTTGGTGCAAAATTGCAGAAATTTCACTTATTTTGGGGCAAAATTGCAGAAATTTCACTTATTTTAGGGAAAAAAGGCAGAAATTTTCCTTATTTTGGGGCAAAAGTGCAGAAATTCCCCTTATTTTGAGATAAAAAGGCTGAAATTCCCGTTATTTGGAGGCAAAAAGGCAGAAATTTCCCTTATTTTGGGGCAAAAAGACAGAAATTCCCTGTATTTTGTTGCAAAAATGCAGAAATTTCTTTTATTGTGGGGCAAAAATGAAGAAATTCCTTTTTTTTTGTGGGAAAAGGTATACATTCCTCTTACTTTCGGGATTAAAAGCAGAAATTCTCCGTATTTTGAAGCAAAATTGCAAAAATTCTCATAATTTTCGGGCAAAAAGGCAGGAATTCTTCTTATTTTGGGGCAAAAATACAGAAAATATCCTTTTTTCGAGAGCAAACAGTCAGAATTTCCCCTTATTTTTGGGCAAAATTGCAGAAATTTCCTTTACATTGGGGCAAAATTGCAGAAATTTCCCTTATTTTGGGGCAAAATTGCAGAAATTTTACTTATTTCAGGGTAATAAGTCAGTAATTCCACTTATTTTGGGGCAAAAAAGACAGAAATTCCCTTTGTTTTGGGGGAAAAAGACAGAAATTCCACTTATTTAAAGGCAAAAAGAAAGAAATTCCCCTTATTTTGGAGCAAAAATGAAGAAATTTCCCTTTTTATGTTAAAAAGGTATGCAATCCCATTATTTTCGGGCAAAAAGGCAGAAATTCCCCGTATTTTGGAGCAAAATTGCAGAAATTCCCCTAATTTTGGGGCAAAAGGCAGAAATTCCCTTTATTTTGGGGCAAAAATAAGAAATTCCCCTTATTTTGGGGCAAAATTCCAGAAATTTCCTTTATTTTGGTGCAAAATTGCAGGAATTTGCCTTATTTTGGTGAAAAATTGCAGAAATTTCTCTTATTTGAGGCAAAATTGCAGAAATTTCACTTATTTTCAGGTAAAAAGTCTGAATTTTCTTTATTTTTGGGCAAAAAGGGAGAAAATCCCTTTATTTTGGGGCATAATTGAGAAATTTCCCTTATTATGGGGAAAAATTGCAGAAATTTCCCTTATTTTAGGGCAAAATTGCAGAAATTTCACTTACTTCAGAAAATTTTTTTTTCTTATTTTGGGGCAAAAAGGCAGAAATTCACCTTATTTTGGGGTAAAATTGCAGAAATTTCACATATTTCAGGCCAAAAAGGCAGAAATTTCCCTTATTTTTGGGCAAAATTGCAGAAATTTCACTTATATCAGGGAAAAAAGGCAGAGATTTTCCTTATTTTGGGGCAAAAATGCAGATATTCCTCTTATTTTGAGGTAAAAAGGCTGAAATTCCTTTTATTTGGTGGCAAAAAGACAGAAATTCCCCTTATTATGTGGCAAAAATGCAGAAATTTACCTTATTTTAGGACAAAATTGCAGAAATTTCACTTATTTCAGAGAAAAAAATCAAAAATTTTTCTTTTTTTGGGGCAAAAATGCAAAAATTCCCATTATTTTGGGGCAAAAAGGCAGAAATTCACCTTATTTTGGGGTAAAATTGCAGAAATTTCAAATATTTCAGGGAAAAAAGGTAGAAATTTCCCTTATTTTGGGGCAAAATTGCAGAAATTTCACTTATTTCAGGGTAATAAGTCAGAAATTCCCCTTATTTTGGGGCAAAAAACAGAAATTCCCTTTGTTTTGAGGGAAAAAGACAGAAATTCCACTGATTTAGAGGAAAAATGCAGAAATTCCTGTTATTTTGGAGCAAAAATGAAGAAATTTCCCTTTTTATGGCACAAAGGTATTCATTCCCATTATTTTTGGGCAAAAAGGCAGAAATTCCCCGTATTTTGGAGCAAAATTGCAGAAAATCCCCTAATTTTGGGGCAAAAGGCAGAAATTCCCTTTATTTTGGGGCAAAAATCAGAAAATCCCCTTATTTTGGGGCAAAATTCCAGAAATTTCCTCTATTTTGGGGTAAAATTGCAGGAATTTACCTTATTTTGAGGCAAAATTGCAGAAATTTCCATTATTTGGTGTAAAATTGCAGAAATTTCACTTATTTTCAGGTAAAAAGGCTGAAATTTCCATTATTTTGGGGCAAAAGGTGAGAAATTCCTCTTATTTTGGGGCAAAATTGCAGAAATTTCCTTTATTATGGGGAAAAATTGCAGAAATTTCACTTATTTCAGAGAAAAAAAGCAAAAATTTTTCTTATTTTGGGACAAAAAGGCAGAAATTCCCATTATTTTGGTGCAAAAGGCAGAAATTCACCTTATTTTGGAGTAAAATTGCAGAAATTTCACATATTTCAGGGCAAAAAGGCAGAAATTTCCCTTATTTTGGGGCAAAATTGCAGAAATTTCACTTATTTCAGGGAAATAAGTCAGAAATTCCCTGTATTTTGGGGCAAAGAAACAGAAATTCTCTTTTTTGGGGGGAAAAAGACAGAAATTCAACTTATTTAGAGGTTAAAAAGCCGAAATTCTTCTTATTTTGTACCAAAAATGAAGAAATTTTTCTCTTTTATGGCAAAAACTTATGCATTTCCTCTATTTTCGGGCATAATGCAGAAATTCCCCGTATTTTGGAGCAAAATTGCAGAAATTCCCTTAATTCTGGGGCAAAATGGCAGAATTTTTCTATATGTTGGGGAAAAAAGACAGAAATTCTCTTTATTTTGGGGCCAAACTCAGAAATTCCCCTTATTTTGGGGCAAAATTCCAGAAATTTCTCTTATTTTGGGTGAAAATTGCAGAAATTTCACTTATTTTGGGGCAAAATTGCAGAAATTTCACTTATTTCAGGGAACAAAGGCAGAAATTTTCCTTATTTTGGGGCAAAAATGCAGAAATTCTCAATATTTTGAGGTAAAAAGGCTGAAATTCCAATTATTTGGGGGCAAAAATGCAGAAATTTCCCTTATTTTGGGGCAAAAAAACAGAAATTCTCTTTATTTTGTGGCAAAAATGCAGAAATTTTTTTTATTTTGGGGCAAAATTGCAGAAATTTCACATATTTCAGGGCATAATTCAAAAATTCCTTTTATTTTAAGACAAAAAGTCAGAAATTCCGTTTATTTTTGGGTAAAAAGGCATAAATTTCACTTATTTTGAGGTAAAGAGGCAGAAATTCCTCTTATTTTGGGGCGAAAATGAAGAAATTTCCTTTTTTTGTGGCAAAAGGTATACATTCCCCTTACTTTCGGGATAAAAAGCAGAAATTCCCCGTATTTTGAAGCAAAATTGCAGAAATTCTCTCAATTTTCGTGCAAAAAGGCAGAAATTCTCCTTATTTTGGGGCAAAAAGACAGAAAATCTCCTTTTTCAGGAGCAAACAGTCAGAAATTCCCCTTGTTTTGGGGCAAAATTGCAGAAATTTCCTTTATATTGGGGCAAAATTGCAGAAATTTCCCTTATTTTGGGGCAAAGTTGCAGAAATTTCACTTATTTCAGGGTAATAAGTCAGAAATTCCCCTTATTTTGGGGCAAAAAAGAGAGAAATTCCCTTTGTTTTGGGGGAAAAAGACAGAAATTCCACTTATTTAGAGGCAAAAAGGCAGAAATTCAATTTATTTTGGAGCAAAAATAAAGAAATTTCCCTTTTTATAGCAAAAAGGTATGCATTCCCATTATTTTCGGGCAAAAAGGCAGAAATTCCCTGTATTTTGGAGCAAAATTGCAGAAATTCCCCTAATTGTGGGGCAAAAGACAGAAATTCTCTTTATTTTGGAGCAAAAATGAAGAAATTTCTCTTTTTATGGCAAAAAGTTATGCATTCCCATTATTTTTGGGCAAAAAGGCAGAAATTCCTTGTATTTTGGAGCAAAATTGCAGAAATTGTCCTAATTTTGGGGCAAAAGGCAGAAATTCTCTTTATTTTGGGGAAAAAAGACAGAAATTCCCTTTGTCTTGAGGGAAAAAGACAGAAATTCCACTTATTTAGAGGTAAAAATGCAGAAATTCCCGTTATTTTGGAGCAAAAATGAAGAAATTTCCCTTTTTATGGCAAAAAGGTATGCATTCCCATTATTTTCGGGCAAAAAGGCAGAAATTCCCCGTATTTTGGAGCAAAATTTCAGAAATTCCCCTAATTTTGGGGCAAAAGGGAGAAATTCCCTTTATTATGGGGCAAAAATTAGAAATTCCTCTTATTTTGGGGCAGAATTCCAGAAATTTTTTTTTTATTTTGGGGCAAAATTGCAGGAATTTATTTTATTTTGGGGCAAAATTGCAGAAATTTCACTTATTTTTAGGTAAAAAGGCTGAAATTTCCTTTATTTTGGGGTAAAAAGGAAGAAATTCCTTTTATTTTAAGGCAAAATTACAGAAATTTCCTTTATTATGGGGAAAAATTGCAGAAATTTCCTTTATTTTAGGGCAAAATTGCAGAAATTTCACTTATTTCAGAGAAAAAAAGCAAAAATTTTTCTTTTTTTGGGGCAAAAAGCCGGAAATTCCCATTATTTTTGGGCAAAAAGTCAGAAATTCACCTTATTTTTGGGTAAAAATGCAGAAATTTCACATATTTCAGGGCAAAAAGTCAAAAATTTCCCTTATTTTTGGGCAAAATTTCAGAAATTTCACTTATTTCAGAGAAAAAAACAAAAATTTTTCTTATTTTGGGGCAAAAACTCAGAAATTCACCTTATTTTGGGGTAAAATTGCAGAAATTTCACATATTTCAGGGCAAAAAGGCAGAAATTTCCCTTATTTTGGGGCAAAATTGAAGAAACTTCACTTATATCAGGGAAAAAAGGCAGAAATTTTCCTTATTTTGGGGCAAAAATGCAGAAATTCTTCTTATTTTGAGGTAAAAAGGCTGAAATTCCCCTTATTTGGCGGCAAAAAGACAGAAATTCCCCTTATTTTATGGCAAAAATGCAGAAATTTCTTTTATTTTGGGGCAAATTTGCAGGAATTTCACTTATTTCAGGGCATAATTCAAAAATTCCTTTTATTTTGGGGCAAAAAGACAGAAATTCTGTTTATTTTGTGGTAAAAAGGCAGAAATTTCACTAATTTGGGGTAAAAAGGCAGAAATTCCTTTTTTGGGGGCAAAAATGAAAAAATTTCCTTTTTTTGTGGCAAAAGGTATACATTTCCCTTACTTTCGGGATAAATAGCAGAAATTCCCCGTATTTTGAAGCAAAATTGCAGAAATTCTCTCAATTTTTGGGCAAAAAGCAGAAATTCTTTTTATTTTGAGGCAAAAAGACAGAAAATCTCCTTTTTAAGGAGCAAACAGTCAAAAATTCCCCATATTGTGGGGCAAAATTGCAGAAATTTTTTTTACATTGGGGCAAAATTGCAGAAATTTCCCTTATTTTAAGGCAAAATTGCAGAAATTTCACTTATTTCAGGTTAATAAGTCAGAAATTCCCCTTATTTTGGGGCAAAATTGCCAAAATTTCCTTTATATTGTGGCAAAATTGCAGAAATTTCTCTTATTTTGTGGCAAAATTGCAGTAATTACACTTATTTCAGGGTAATAAGTCAGAAATTCCCCTTATTTTGGGGCCAACAAGACAGAAATTTCCTTTGTTTTGGGGGAAAAAGACAGAAATTCCACTTATTTAGAGGCAAAAAGGCAGAAATTCCCGTTATTTTGGAGCAAAAATGAAGAAATTTCCCTTTTTATGGCAAAAAGGTATGCATTCCCATTATTTTTAGGCAAAAAGGCAGAAATTCCCTATATTTTGGAGCAAAATTGCAGAAATTCTTCTAATTTTGGGGCAAAATGCAGAAATTCCCCTTATTTTGGGGCAAAATTCCAGAAATTTCCTTTATTTTGGGGCAAAATTGCAGGAATTTACCTTATTTTGGGGCAAAATTGCAGAAATTTCACTTATTTGGTTCAAAATTGCAGAAATTTTACTTATTTTCAGGTAAAAAGGCTGAAATTTCCTTTATTTTGGGGCAAAAAGGGAGAAATTCCCCTTATTTTGGGGCAAAATTGCAGAAATTTCCCTTATTATGGGGAAAAATTGCAGAAATTTCCCTTATTTTAGGGCAAAATTGCAGAAATTTCATTATTTCAGAGAAAAAAATCAAAAATTTTTCTTTTTTGGGGAAAAAAGTTAGTAATTCCCATTATTTTGGGGCAAAGAGGCAGAAATTCACCTTATTTTGGGGTAAAATTGCAGAAATTTTACATATTTCAGGGCAAAAAGGTAAAAATTTCCCTTATTTTGGGGCAAAATTGCAGAAATTTCACTTATTTCAGGGTAATAATCAGAAATTTCCCTTATTTTGGGACAGAAAAGACAGAAATTCCGTTTGTTTTGGGGGAAAAAGACAGAAATTCCACTTATTTAGAGGCTAAAAAGCCGAAATTCTTCTTATTTTGGAGCAAAAAATGAAGAAATTTTCCTTTTTTATGTCAAAAACTTATGCATTTCCTCTATTTTCGGGCAAAATGCAGAAATTCCTTGTATTTTGAAGCAAAATTGCAGAAATTCCCCGAATTCTGGGGCAAAAAGGCAGAAATTCCCTATATGTTGGGGCAAAAAGACAGAAATTCTCCTTATTTTGGGGCAAAACTCAGAAATTCCCCTTATTTTGTGGCAAAATTTCAGAAATTTCCCTTATTTTGGGGCAAAATTGCAGAAATTTCACTTATTTTGGGGCAAAATTGCAGAAATTTCACTTATTTCAGGAAAAAAAGGCAGAAAATTTCTATATTTTAGGGCAAAAATGCAGAAATTCCCCTTATTTTGAGGTAAAAAGGCTGAAATTCCCCTTATTTGGGGGCAAAAAGGCAGAAATTTCCCTTATTTTGGGGCAAAAAAACACAAATTCCCCTTATTTTGTGGCAAAAATGCAGAAATTTCTTTTATTTTGGGGCAAAATTGCAGAAATTTCACATATTTCAGGGCATAATTCAAAAATTCTTTTTATTTTGGGGCAAAAACAGAAATTCCGTTTATTTTTGGGTAAAAAGGCAGAAATTTCACTTATTTTTAGGTACAAAGGCTGAAATTCCTCTTATTTTGGGACAAAAATGAAGACATTTCCCTTTTTTTTGAGGCAAAAGGTATACATTCCCCTCACTTTCGGGATAATAAGCAGAAATTCCCCGTATTTTGAAGCAAAATTGCAGAAATTATCTCAATTTTCGTCCAAAAAGGCAGAAATTCTCCTTATTTTGGGGCAAAAAGACAGAAAAATCTTCTTTTTCGAAAGCAAACAGTTAGAAATTCCCCTTATTTTGGGGCAAAATTGCAGAAATTTCCTTTACATTGGGGCAAAATTGAAAAAATTTCCCTTATTTTGGGGCAAAGTTGGAGAAATTTCACTTATTTCAGGGTAATAAGTCAGAAATTCCCCTTTTTTTGGGGCAAAAAAGACAGAAATTCCCTTTGTTTTGGGGGAAAAAGACAGAAATTCCACTTATTTAAAGGCAAAAAGGAAGAAATTCCACTTATTTTGGAGCAAAAATGAAAAAATTTCCCTTTTTATGGCAAAAAGGTATGCATTCCCATTATTTTCGGGCAAAAAGGCAGAAATTCCCTGTATTTTGGAGCAAAATTGCAGAAATTCCCCTAATTTTGGGGCAAAAGGCAGAAATTCTCTTTATTTTGGGGCAAAAATCATAAATTCCCCTTATTTTGGGTCAAAATTCCAGAAATTTCCTTTATTTTGGGGCAAAATTGCAGGAATTTACCTTGTTTTGGGGCAAAATTGCAGAAATTTCACTTATTTCTGGTAAAAAGGCTGAAATTTCCTTTACTTTGGGGCAAAAAAGAAGAAATTCCTCTTATTTTGGGGCAAAATTTCAGAAATTTTACTTATTATGGGGAAAAATTGCAGAAATTTTCCTTATTTTAGGGCAAAATTGCAGAAATTTCACTTATTTCAGAGAAAAAAAGCAAATTTTTTTTTTATTTTGAAACAAAAAGGCAGAAATTCCTATTATTTTGGGCAAAAAGGCAGAAATTCACCTTATTTTGGGGTAAAATTGCAGAAATTTCACATATTTCAGGGCAAAAAGGCAGAAATTTCCCTTATTTTGGGGCAAAATTGCAGAAATTTCACTTATTTTAGGGTAATAAGTCAGAAATTCCCCTTATTTTGGAGAAAAATACAGAAATTCCCTTTGTTTTGGGGGGAAAAGACAGAAATTCCACTTATTTAGAGGTTAAAAAGCCGAAATTCTTCTTATTTTGGAGCAAAAATGAAGAAATTTTCCTCGTTTATTTCAAAAAGTTATGCATTGCCCTTATTTTCGGGCAAAAGGGCAGAAATTCCCTGTATTTTGGAGCAAAATTGCAGAAATTCCCCTAATAGTGGGGCAAAAAGGCAGAAATTCCCTATATGTTGGGGCGAAAACACAGAAATTCTCCTTATTTTGGGGCAAAACTCAGAAATTCCCCTTATTTTGGGGCAAAATTCCAGAAATTTCCCTTATTCTGGGGCCAAATTGCAGAAATTTCACTTATTTTGGGCAAAATTGCAGAAATTTCACTTATTTTAGGGTAAAAAAGGAATTTTGTTATTTTGGGGCAAAAAGGCAGAAATTCCCCTTATTTTGAGGTAAAAAGGCTGAAATTCCCCTTATTTGGGGTCAAAAAGGCAGAAATATCCTGTATTTTGGGGCAAAATTGCAGAAATTTCACTTATTACAGGGTAATAAGTCACAAATTCCTCTTAATTTGGGGCAAAAAAGACAGAACTTCCCTTTGTTTTGGGGGAAAAAGAAGAAATTCCACTTATTTAGAGGCAAGAAGGCAGAAATTCCCCTTATTTTGCAGCAAAAATGAAGAAATTTCCCTTTTTATGTTAAAAAGGTATGCAATCCCATTATTTTCGGGCAAAAAGGCAGAAATTCCCCGTATTTTGGAGCAAAATTGCAGAAATTCCCCTAATTTTGGGGCAAAAGGCAGAAATTCCCTTTATTTTGGGGCAAAAATAAGAAATTCCCCTTATTTTGGGGCAAAATTCCAGAAATTTCCTTTATTTTGGTGCAAAATTGCAGGAATTTGCCTTATTTTGGTGAAAAATTGCAGAAATTTCTCTTATTTGAGGCAAAATTGCAGAAATTTCACTTATTTTCAGGTAAAAAGTCTGAATTTTCTTTATTTTTGGGCAAAAAGGGAGAAAATCCCTTTATTTTGGGGCATAATTGAGAAATTTCCCTTATTATGGGGAAAAATTGCAGAAATTTCCCTTATTTTAGGGCAAAATTGCAGAAATTTCACTTACTTCAGAAAAAATTTTTTTCTTATTTTGGGGCAAAAAGGCAGAAATTCACCTTATTTTGGGGTAAAATTGCAGAAATTTCACATATTTCAGGCCAAAAAGGCAGAAATTTCCCTTATTTTTGGGCAAAATTGCAGAAATTTCACTTATATCAGGGAAAAAAGGCAGAGATTTTCCTTATTTTGGGGCAAAAATGCAGATATTCCTCTTATTTTGAGGTAAAAAGGCTGAAATTCCTTTTATTTGGTGGCAAAAAGACAGAAATTCCCCTTATTATGTGGCAAAAATGCAGAAATTTACCTTATTTTAGGACAAAATTGCAGAAATTTCACTTATTTCAGAGAAAAAAATCAAAAATTTTTCTTTTTTTGGGGCAAAAATGCAGAAATTCCCATTATTTTGGGGCAAAAAGGCAGAAATTCACCTTATTTTGGGGTAAAATTGCAGAAATTTCAAATATTTCAGGGCAAAAAGGTAGAAATTTCCCTTATTTTGGGGCAAAATTGCAGAAATTTCACTTATTTCAGGGTAATAAGTCAGAAATTCCCCTTATTTTGGGGCAAAAAACAGAAATTCCCTTTGTTTTGAGGGAAAAAGACAGAAATTCCACTGATTTAGAGGAAAAATGCAGAAATTCCTGTTATTTTGGAGCAAAAATGAAGAAATTTCCCTTTTTATGGCACAAAGGTATGCATTCCCATTATTTTTGGGCAAAAAGGCAGAAATTCCCCGTATTTTGGAGCAAAATTGCAGAAAATCCCCTAATTTTGGGGCAAAAGGCAGAAATTCCCTTTATTTTGGGGCAAAAATCAGAAAATCCCCTTATTTTGGGGCAAAATTCCAGAAATTTCCTCTATTTTGGGGTAAAATTGCAGGAATTTACCTTATTTTGAGGCAAAATTGCAGAAATTTCCATTATTTGGTGTAAAATTGCAGAAATTTCACTTATTTTCAGGTAAAAAGGCTGAAATTTCCATTATTTTGGGGCAAAAGGTGAGAAATTCCTCTTATTTTGGGGCAAAATTGCAGAAATTTCCTTTATTATGGGGAAAAATTGCAGAAATTTCACTTATTTCAGAGAAAAAAAGCAAAAATTTTTCTTATTTTGGGACAAAAAGGCAGAAATTCCCATTATTTTGGTGCAAAAGGCAGAAATTCACCTTATTTTGTAGTAAAATTGCAGAAATTTCACATATTTCAGGGCAAAAAGGCAGAAATTTCCCTTATTTTGGGGCAAAATTGCAGAAATTTCACTTATTTCAGGGAAATAAGTCAGAAATTCCCTGTATTTTGGGGCAAAGAAACAGAAATTCTCTTTTTTGGGGGGAAAAAGACAGAAATTCAACTTATTTAGAGGTTAAAAAGCCGAAATTCTTCTTATTTTGTACCAAAAATGAAGAAATTTTTCTCTTTTATGGCAAAAACTTATGCATTTCCTCTATTTTCGGGCATAATGCAGAAATTCCCCGTATTTTGGAGCAAAATTGCAGAAATTCCCTTAATTCTGGGGCAAAATGGCAGAATTTTTCTATATGTTGGGGAAAAAAGACAGAAATTCTCTTTATTTTGGGGCCAAACTCAGAAATTCCCCTTATTTTGGGGCAAAATTCCAGAAATTTCTCTTATTTTGGGTGAAAATTGCAGAAATTTCACTTATTTTGGGGCAAAATTGCAGAAATTTCACTTATTTCAGGGAACAAAGGCAGAAATTTTCCTTATTTTGGGGCAAAAATGCAGAAATTCTCAATATTTTGAGGTAAAAAGGCTGAAATTCCAATTATTTGGGGGCAAAAATGCAGAAATTTCCCTTATTTTGGGGCAAAAAAACAGAAATTCTCTTTATTTTGTGGCAAAAATGCAGAAATTTTTTTTATTTTGGGGCAAAATTGCAGAAATTTCACCTATTTCAGGGCATAATTCAAAAATTCCTTTTATTTTAAGACAAAAAGTCAGAAATTCCGTTTATTTTTGGGTAAAAAGGCATAAATTTCACTTATTTTGAGGTAAAGAGGCAGAAATTCCTCTTATTTTGGGGCGAAAATGAAGAAATTTCCTTTTTTTGTGGCAAAAGGTATACATTCCCCTTACTTTCGGGATAAAAAGCAGAAATTCCCCGTATTTTGAAGCAAAATTGCAGAAATTCTCTCAATTTTCGTGCAAAAAGGCAGAAATTCTCCTTATTTTGGGGCAAAAAGACAGAAAATCTCCTTTTTCAGGAGCAAACAGTCAGAAATTCCCCTTGTTTTGGGGCAAAATTGCAGAAATTTCCTTTACATTGGGGCAAAATTGCAGAAATTTCCCTTATTTTGGGGCAAAGTTGCAGAAATTTCACTTATTTCAGGGTAATAAGTCAGAAATTCCCCTTATTTTGGGGCAAAAAAGAGAGAAATTCCCTTTGTTTTGGGGGAAAAAGACAGAAATTCCACTTATTTAGAGGCAAAAAGGCAGAAATTCAATTTATTTTGGAGCAAAAATAAAGAAATTTCCCTTTTTATAGCAAAAAGGTATGCATTCCCATTATTTTCGGGCAAAAAGGCAGAAATTCCCCGTATTTTGGAGCAAAATTGCAGAAATTCCCCTAATTGTGGGGCAAAAGACAGAAATTCTCTTTATTTTGGAGCAAAAATGAAGAAATTTCTCTTTTTATGGCAAAAAGTTATGCATTCCCATTATTTTTGGGCAAAAA
Source organism: Micromys minutus (assembly GCF_963924665.1). NCBI lineage: Eukaryota > Metazoa > Chordata > Mammalia > Rodentia > Muridae > Micromys > Micromys minutus. The sequence continues at coordinate 123,545 of NW_027667202.1, read as the reverse complement.
GGCAGAAATTCCTTGTATTTTGGAGCAAAATTGCAGAAATTGTCCTAATTTTGGGGCAAAAGGCAGAAATTCTCTTTATTTTGGGGAAAAAAGACAGAAATTCCCTTTGTCTTGAGGGAAAAAGACAGAAATTCCACTTATTTAGAGGTAAAAATGCAGAAATTCCCGTTATTTTGGAGCAAAAATGAAGAAATTTCCCTTTTTATGGCAAAAAGGTATGCATTCCCATTATTTTCGGGCAAAAAGGCAGAAATTCCCCGTATTTTGGAGCAAAATTTCAGAAATTCCCCTAATTTTGGGGCAAAAGGGAGAAATTCCCTTTATTATGGGGCAAAAATTAGAAATTCCTCTTATTTTGGGGCAGAATTCCAGAAATTTTTTTTTTTATTTTGGGGCAAAATTGCAGGAATTTATTTTATTTTGGGGCAAAATTGCAGAAATTTCACTTATTTTTAGGTAAAAAGGCTGAAATTTCCTTTATTTTGGGGTAAAAAGGAAGAAATTCCTTTTATTTTAAGGCAAATTTACAGAAATTTCCTTTATTATGGGGAAAAATTGCAGAAATTTCCTTTATTTTAAGGCAAAATTGCAGAAATTTCACTTATTTCAGAGAAAAAAAGCAAAAATTTTTCTTTTTTTGGGGCAAAAAGCCGGAATTTCCCATTATTTTTGGGCAAAAAGTCAGAAATTCACCTTATTTTTGGGTAAAAATGCAGAAATTTCACATATTTCAGGGCAAAAAGTCAAAAATTTCCCTTATTTTTGGGCAAAATTTCAGAAATTTCACTTATTTCAGAGAAAAAAACAAAAATTTTTCTTATTTTGGGGCAAAAACTCAGAAATTCACCTTATTTTGGGGTAAAATTGCAGAAATTTCACATATTTCAGGGCAAAAAGGCAGAAATTTCCCTTATTTTGGGGCAAAATTGAAGAAACTTCACTTATATCAGGGAAAAAAGGCAGAAATTTTCCTTATTTTGGGGCAAAAATGCAGAAATTCTTCTTATTTTGAGGTAAAAAGGCTGAAATTCCCCTTATTTGGCGGCAAAAAGACAGAAATTCCCCTTATTTTATGGCAAAAATGCAGAAATTTCTTTTATTTTGGGGCAAATTTGCAGGAATTTCACTTATTTCAGGGCATAATTCAAAAATTCCTTTTATTTTGGGGCAAAAAGACAGAAATTCTGTTTATTTTGTGGTAAAAAGGCAGAAATTTCACTAATTTGGGGTAAAAAGGCAGAAATTCCTTTTTTGGGGGCAAAAATGAAAAAATTTCCTTTTTTTGTGGCAAAAGGTATACATTTCCCTTACTTTCAGGATAAATAGCAGAAATTCCCCGTATTTTGAAGCAAAATTGCAGAAATTCTCTCAATTTTTGGGCAAAAAGCAGAAATTCTTTTTATTTTGAGGCAAAAAGACAGAAAATCTCCTTTTTAAGGAGCAAACAGTCAAAAATTCCCCATATTGTGGGGCAAAATTGCAGAAATTTTTTTTACATTGGGGCAAAATTGCAGAAATTTCCCTTATTTTAAGGCAAAATTGCAGAAATTTCACTTATTTCAGGTTAATAAGTCAGAAATTCCCCTTATTTTGGGGCAAAATTGCCAAAATTTCCTTTATATTGTGGCAAAATTGCAGAAATTTCTCTTATTTTGTGGCAAAATTGCAGTAATTACACTTATTTCAGGGTAATAAGTCAGAAATTCCCCTTATTTTGGGGCCAACAAGACAGAAATTTCCTTTGTTTTGGGGGAAAAAGACAGAAATTCCACTTATTTAGAGGCAAAAAGGCAGAAATTCCCGTTATTTTGGAGCAAAAATGAAGAAATTTCCCTTTTTATGGCAAAAAGGTATGCATTCCCATTATTTTTAGGCAAAAAGGCAGAAATTCCCTATATTTTGGAGCAAAATTGCAGAAATTCTTCTAATTTTGGGGCAAAATGCAGAAATTCCCCTTATTTTGGGGCAAAATTCCAGAAATTTCCTTTATTTTGGGGCAAAATTGCAGGAATTTACCTTATTTTGGGGCAAAATTGCAGAAATTTCACTTATTTGGTTCAAAATTGCAGAAATTTTACTTATTTTCAGGTAAAAAGGCTGAAATTTCCTTTATTTTGGGGCAAAAAGGGAGAAATTCCCCTTATTTTGGGGCAAAATTGCAGAAATTTCCCTTATTATGGGGAAAAATTGCAGAAATTTCCCTTATTTTAGGGCAAAATTGCAGAAATTTCATTATTTCAGAGAAAAAAATCAAAAATTTTTCTTTTTTGGGGCAAAAAGTTAGTAATTCCCATTATTTTGGGGCAAAGAGGCAGAAATTCACCTTATTTTGGGGTAAAATTGCAGAAATTTTACATATTTCAGGGCAAAAAGGTAAAAATTTCCCTTATTTTGGGGCAAAATTGCAGAAATTTCACTTATTTCAGGGTAATAATCAGAAATTTCCCTTATTTTGGGACAGAAAAGACAGAAATTCCGTTTGTTTTGGGGGAAAAAGACAGAAATTCCACTTATTTAGAGGCTAAAAAGCCGAAATTCTTCTTATTTTGGAGCAAAAATGAAGAAATTTTCCTTTTTTATGTCAAAAACTTATGCATTTCCTCTATTTTCGGGCAAAATGCAGAAATTCCTTGTATTTTGAAGCAAAATTGCAGAAATTCCCCGAATTCTGGGGCAAAAAGGCAGAAATTCCCTATATGTTGGGGCAAAAAGACAGAAATTCTCCTTATTTTGGGGCAAAACTCAGAAATTCCCCTTATTTTGTGGCAAAATTTCAGAAATTTCCCTTATTTTGGGGCAAAATTGCAGAAATTTCACTTATTTTGGGGCAAAATTGCAGAAATTTCACTTATTTCAGGAAAAAAAGGCAGAAAATTTCTATATTTTAGGGCAAAAATGCAGAAATTCCCCTTATTTTGAGGTAAAAAGGCTGAAATTCCCCTTATTTGGGGGCAAAAAGGCAGAAATTTCCCTTATTTTGGGGCAAAAAAACACAATTTTCCCTTATTTTGTGGCAAAAATGCAGAAATTTCTTTTATTTTGGGGCAAAATTGCAGAAATTTCACATATTTCAGGGCATAATTCAAAAATTCTTTTTATTTTGGGGCAAAAACAGAAATTCCGTTTATTTTTGGGTAAAAAGGCAGAAATTTCACTTATTTTTAGGTAAAAAGGCTGAAATTCCTCTTATTTTGGGACAAAAATGAAGACATTTCCCTTTTTTTTGAGGCAAAAGGTATACATTCCCCTCACTTTCGGGATAATAAGCAGAAATTCCCCGTATTTTGAAGCAAAATTGCAGAAATTATCTCAATTTTCGTCCAAAAAGGCAGAAATTCTCCTTATTTTGGGGCAAAAAGACAGAAAAATCTTCTTTTTCGAAAGCAAACAGTTAGAAATTCCCCTTATTTTGGGGCAAAATTGCAGAAATTTCCTTTACATTGGGGCAAAATTGAAAAAATTTCCCTTATTTTGGGGCAAAGTTGGAGAAATTTCACTTATTTCAGGGTAATAAGTCAGAAATTCCCCTTTTTTTGGGGCAAAAAAGACAGAAATTCCCTTTGTTTTGGGGGAAAAAGACAGAAATTCCACTTATTTAAAGGCAAAAAGGAAGAAATTCCACTTATTTTGGAGCAAAAATGAAAAAATTTCCCTTTTTATGGCAAAAAGGTATGCATTCCCATTATTTTCGGGCAAAAAGGCAGAAATTCCCTGTATTTTGGAGCAAAATTGCAGAAATTCCCCTAATTTTGGGGCAAAAGGCAGAAATTCTCTTTATTTTGGGGCAAAAATCATAAATTCCCCTTATTTTGGGTCAAAATTCCAGAAATTTCCTTTATTTTGGGGCAAAATTGCAGGAATTTACCTTGTTTTGGGGCAAAATTGCAGAAATTTCACTTATTTCTGGTAAAAAGGCTGAAATTTCCTTTACTTTGGGGCAAAAAAGAAGAAATTCCTCTTATTTTGGGGCAAAATTTCAGAAATTTTACTTATTATGGGGAAAAATTGCAGAAATTTTCCTTATTTTAGGGCAAAATTGCAGAAATTTCACTTATTTCAGAGAAAAAAAGCAAATTTTTTTTTATTTTGAAACAAAAAGGCAGAAATTCCTATTATTTTGGGCAAAAAGGCAGAAATTCACCTTATTTTGGGGTAAAATTGCAGAAATTTCACATATTTCAGGGCAAAAAGGCAGAAATTTCCCTTATTTTGGGGCAAAATTGCAGAAATTTCACTTATTTTAGGGTAATAAGTCAGAAATTCCCCTTATTTTGGAGAAAAATACAGAAATTCCCTTTGTTTTGGGGGGAAAAGACAGAAATTCCACTTATTTAGAGGTTAAAAAGCCGAAATTCTTCTTATTTTGGAGCAAAAATGAAGAAATTTTCCTCGTTTATTTCAAAAAGTTATGCATTGCCCTTATTTTCGGGCAAAAGGGCAGAAATTCCCTGTATTTTGGAGCAAAATTGCAGAAATTCCCCTAATAGTGGGGCAAAAAGGCAGAAATTCCCTATATGTTGGGGCGAAAACACAGAAATTCTCCTTATTTTGGGGCAAAACTCAGAAATTCCCCTTATTTTGGGGCAAAATTCCAGAAATTTCCCTTATTCTGGGGCCAAATTGCAGAAATTTCACTTATTTTGGGCAAAATTGCAGAAATTTCACTTATTTTAGGGTAAAAAAGGAATTTTGTTATTTTGGGGCAAAAAGGCAGAAATTCCCCTTATTTTGAGGTAAAAAGGCTGAAATTCCCCTTATTTGGGGTCAAAAAGGCAGAAATATCCTGTATTTTGGGGCAAAATTGCAGAAATTTCACTTATTACAGGGTAATAAGTCACAAATTCCTCTTAATTTGGGGCAAAAAAGACAGAACTTCCCTTTGTTTTGGGGGAAAAAGAAGAAATTCCACTTATTTAGAGGCAAGAAGGCAGAAATTCCCCTTATTTTGCAGCAAAAATGAAGAAATTTCCCTTTTTATGTTAAAAAGGTATGCAATCCCATTATTTTCGGGCAAAAAGGCAGAAATTCCCCGTATTTTGGAGCAAAATTGCAGAAATTCCCCTAATTGTGGGGCAAAAGACAGAAATTCTCTTTATTTTGGAGCAAAAATGAAGAAATTTCTCTTTTTATGGCAAAAAGTTATGCATTCCCATTATTTTTGGGCAAAAAGGCAGAAATTCCTTGTATTTTGGAGCAAAATTGCAGAAATTGTCCTAATTTTGGGGCAAAAGGCAGAAATTCTCTTTATTTTGGGGAAAAAAGACAGAAATTCCCTTTGTCTTGAGGGAAAAAGACAGAAATTCCACTTATTTAGAGGTAAAAATGCAGAAATTCCCGTTATTTTGGAGCAAAAATGAAGAAATTTCCCTTTTTATGTTAAAAAGGTATGCAATCCCATTATTTTCGGGCAAAAAGGCAGAAATTCCCCGTATTTTGGAGCAAAATTGCAGAAATTCCCCTAATTTTGGGGCAAAAGGCAGAAATTCCCTTTATTTTGGGGCAAAAATAAGAAATTCCCCTTATTTTGGGGCAAAATTCCAGAAATTTCCTTTATTTTGGTGCAAAATTGCAGGAATTTGCCTTATTTTGGTGAAAAATTGCAGAAATTTCTCTTATTTGAGGCAAAATTGCAGAAATTTCACTTATTTTCAGGTAAAAAGTCTGAATTTTCTTTATTTTTGGGCAAAAAGGGAGAAAATCCCTTTATTTTGGGGCATAATTGAGAAATTTCCCTTATTATGGGGAAAAATTGCAGAAATTTCCCTTATTTTAGGGCAAAATTGCAGAAATTTCACTTACTTCAGAAAAAATTTTTTTCTTATTTTGGGGCAAAAAGGCAGAAATTCACCTTATTTTGGGGTAAAATTGCAGAAATTTCACATATTTCAGGCCAAAAAGGCAGAAATTTCCCTTATTTTTGGGCAAAATTGCAGAAATTTCACTTATATCAGGGAAAAAAGGCAGAGATTTTCCTTATTTTGGGGCAAAAATGCAGATATTCCTCTTATTTTGAGGTAAAAAGGCTGAAATTCCTTTTATTTGGTGGCAAAAAGACAGAAATTCCCCTTATTATGTGGCAAAAATGCAGAAATTTACCTTATTTTAGGACAAAATTGCAGAAATTTCACTTATTTCAGAGAAAAAAATCAAAAATTTTTCTTTTTTTGGGGCAAAAATGCAGAAATTCCCATTATTTTGGGGCAAAAAGGCAGAAATTCACCTTATTTTGGGGTAAAATTGCAGAAATTTCAAATATTTCAGGGCAAAAAGGTAGAAATTTCCCTTATTTTGGGGCAAAATTGCAGAAATTTCACTTATTTCAGGGTAATAAGTCAGAAATTCCCCTTATTTTGGGGCAAAAAACAGAAATTCCCTTTGTTTTGAGGGAAAAAGACAGAAATTCCACTGATTTAGAGGAAAAATGCAGAAATTCCTGTTATTTTGGAGCAAAAATGAAGAAATTTCCCTTTTTATGGCACAAAGGTATGCATTCCCATTATTTTTGGGCAAAAAGGCAGAAATTCCCCGTATTTTGGAGCAAAATTGCAGAAAATCCCCTAATTTTGGGGCAAAAGGCAGAAATTCCCTTTATTTTGGGGCAAAAATCAGAAAATCCCCTTATTTTGGGGCAAAATTCCAGAAATTTCCTCTATTTTGGGGTAAAATTGCAGGAATTTACCTTATTTTGAGGCAAAATTGCAGAAATTTCCATTATTTGGTGTAAAATTGCAGAAATTTCACTTATTTTCAGGTAAAAAGGCTGAAATTTCCATTATTTTGGGGCAAAAGGTGAGAAATTCCTCTTATTTTGGGGCAAAATTGCAGAAATTTCCTTTATTATGGGGAAAAATTGCAGAAATTTCACTTATTTCAGAGAAAAAAAGCAAAAATTTTTCTTATTTTGGGACAAAAAGGCAGAAATTCCCATTATTTTGGTGCAAAAGGCAGAAATTCACCTTATTTTGGAGTAAAATTGCAGAAATTTCACATATTTCAGGGCAAAAAGGCAGAAATTTCCCTTATTTTGGGGCAAAATTGCAGAAATTTCACTTATTTCAGGGAAATAAGTCAGAAATTCCCTGTATTTTGGGGCAAAGAAACAGAAATTCTCTTTTTTGGGGGGAAAAAGACAGAAATTCAACTTATTTAGAGGTTAAAAAGCCGAAATTCTTCTTATTTTGTACCAAAAATGAAGAAATTTTTCTCTTTTATGGCAAAAACTTATGCATTTCCTCTATTTTCGGGCATAATGCAGAAATTCCCCGTATTTTGGAGCAAAATTGCAGAAATTCCCTTAATTCTGGGGCAAAATGGCAGAATTTTTCTATATGTTGGGGAAAAAAGACAGAAATTCTCTTTATTTTGGGGCCAAACTCAGAAATTCCCCTTATTTTGGGGCAAAATTACAGAAATTTCTCTTATTTTGGGTGAAAATTGCAGAAATTTCACTTATTTTGGGGCAAAATTGCAGAAATTTCACTTATTTCAGGGAACAAAGGCAGAAATTTTCCTTATTTTGGGGCAAAAATGCAGAAATTCTCAATATTTTGAGGTAAAAAGGCTGAAATTCCAATTATTTGGGGGCAAAAATGCAGAAATTTCCCTTATTTTGGGGCAAAAAAACAGAAATTCTCTTTATTTTGTGGCAAAAATGCAGAAATTTCTTTTATTTTGGGGCAAAATTGCAGAAATTTCACCTATTTCAGGGCATAATTCAAAAATTCCTTTTATTTTAAGACAAAAAGTCAGAAATTCCGTTTATTTTTGGGTAAAAAGGCATAAATTTCACTTATTTTGAGGTAAAGAGGCAGAAATTCCTCTTATTTTGGGGCAAAAATGAAGAAATTTCCTTTTTTTGTGGCAAAAGGTATACATTCCCCTTACTTTCGGGATAAAAAGCAGAAATTCCCCGTATTTTGAAGCAAAATTGCAGAAATTCTCTCAATTTTCGTGCAAAAAGGCAGAAATTCTCCTTATTTTGGGGCAAAAAGACAGAAAATCTCCTTTTTCAGGAGCAAACAGTCAGAAATTCCCCTTGTTTTGGGGCAAAATTGCAGAAATTTCCTTTACATTGGGGCAAAATTGCAGAAATTTCCCTTATTTTGGGGCAAAGTTGCAGAAATTTCACTTATTTCAGGGTAATAAGTCAGAAATTCCCCTTATTTTGGGGCAAAAAAGAGAGAAATTCCCTTTGTTTTGGGGGAAAAAGACAGAAATTCCACTTATTTAGAGGCAAAAAGGCAGAAATTCAATTTATTTTGGAGCAAAAATAAAGAAATTTCCCTTTTTATAGCAAAAAGGTATGCATTCCCATTATTTTCGGGCAAAAAGGCAGAAATTCCCCGTATTTTGGAGCAAAATTGCAGAAATTCCCCTAATTGTGGGGCAAAAGACAGAAATTCTCTTTATTTTGGAGCAAAAATGAAGAAATTTCTCTTTTTATGGCAAAAAGTTATGCATTCCCATTATTTTTGGGCAAAAAGGCAGAAATTCCTTGTATTTTGGAGCAAAATTGCAGAAATTGTCCTAATTTTGGGGCAAAAGGCAGAAATTCTCTTTATTTTGGGGAAAAAAGACAGAAATTCCCTTTGTCTTGAGGGAAAAAGACAGAAATTCCACTTATTTAGAGGTAAAAATGCAGAAATTCCCGTTATTTTGGAGCAAAAATGAAGAAATTTCCCTTTTTATGGCAAAAAGGTATGCATTCCCATTATTTTCGGGCAAAAAGGCAGAAATTCCCCGTATTTTGGAGCAAAATTTCAGAAATTCCCCTAATTTTGGGGCAAAAGGGAGAAATTCCCTTTATTATGGGGCAAAAATTAGAAATTCCTCTTATTTTGGGGCAGAATTCCAGAAATTTTTTTTTTATTTTGGGGCAAAATTGCAGGAATTTATTTTATTTTGGGGCAAAATTGCAGAAATTTCACTTATTTTTAGGTAAAAAGGCTGAAATTTCCTTTATTTTGGGGTAAAAAGGAAGAAATTCCTTTTATTTTAAGGCAAAATTACAGAAATTTCCTTTATTATGGGGAAAAATTGCAGAAATTTCCTTTATTTTAGGGCAAAATTGCAGAAATTTCACTTATTTCAGAGGAAAAAAGCAAAAATTTTTCTTTTTTTGGGGCAAAAAGCCGGAAATTCCCATTATTTTTGGGCAAAAAGTCAGAAATTCACCTTATTTTTGGGTAAAAATGCAGAAATTTCACATATTTCAGGGCAAAAAGTCAAAAATTTCCCTTATTTTTGGGCAAAATTGCAGAAATTTCACTTATTTCAGAGAAAAAAACAAAAATTTTTCTTATTTTGGGGCAAAAACTCAGAAATTCACCTTATTTTGGGGTAAAATTGCAGAAATTTCACATATTTCAGGGCAAAAAGGCAGAAATTTCCCTTATTTTGGGGCAAAATTGAAGAAACTTCACTTATATCAGGGAAAAAAGGCAGAAATTTTCCTTATTTTGGGGCAAAAATGCAGAAATTCTTCTTATTTTGAGGTAAAAAGGCTGAAATTCCCCTTATTTGGCGGCAAAAAGACAGAAATTCCCCTTATTTTATGGCAAAAATGCAGAAATTTCTTTTATTTTGGGGCAAATTTGCAGGAATTTCACTTATTTCAGGGCATAATTCAAAAATTCCTTTTATTTTGGGGCAAAAAGACAGAAATTCTGTTTATTTTGTGGTAAAAAGGCAGAAATTTCACTAATTTGGGGTAAAAAGGCAGAAATTCCTTTTTTGGGGGCAAAAATGAAAAAATTTCCTTTTTTTGTGGCAAAAGGTATACATTTCCCTTACTTTCGGGATAAATAGCAGAAATTCCCCGTATTTTGAAGCAAAATTGCAGAAATTCTCTCAATTTTTGGGCAAAAAGCAGAAATTCTTTTTATTTTGAGGCAAAAAGACAGAAAATCTCCTTTTTAAGGAGCAAACAGTCAAAAATTCCCCATATTGTGGGGCAAAATTGCAGAAATTTTTTTTACATTGGGGCAAAATTGCAGAAATTTCCCTTATTTTAAGGCAAAATTGCAGAAATTTCACTTATTTCAGGTTAATAAGTCAGAAATTCCCCTTATTTTGGGGCAAAATTGCCAAAATTTCCTTTATATTGTGGCAAAATTGCAGAAATTTCTCTTATTTTGTGGCAAAATTGCAGTAATTACACTTATTTCAGGGTAATAAGTCAGAAATTCCCCTTATTTTGGGGCCAACAAGACAGAAATTTCCTTTGTTTTGGGGGAAAAAGACAGAAATTCCACTTATTTAGAGGCAAAAAGGCAGAAATTCCCGTTATTTTGGAGCAAAAATGAAGAAATTTCCCTTTTTATGGCAAAAAGGTATGCATTCCCATTATTTTTAGGCAAAAAGGCAGAAATTCCCTATATTTTGGAGCAAAATTGCAGAAATTCTTCTAATTTTGGGGCAAAATGCAGAAATTCCCCTTATTTTGGGGCAAAATTCCAGAAATTTCCTTTATTTTGGGGCAAAATTGCAGGAATTTACCTTATTTTGGGGCAAAATTGCAGAAATTTCACTTATTTGGTTCAAAATTGCAGAAATTTTACTTATTTTCAGGTAAAAAGGCTGAAATTTCCTTTATTTTGGGGCAAAAAGGGAGAAATTCCCCTTATTTTGGGGCAAAATTGCAGAAATTTCCCTTATTATGGGGAAAAATTGCAGAAATTTCCCTTATTTTAGGGCAAAATTGCAGAAATTTCATTATTTCAGAGAAAAAAATCAAAAATTTTTCTTTTTTGGGGCAAAAAGTTAGTAATTCCCATTATTTTGGGGCAAAGAGGCAGAAATTCACCTTATTTTGGGGTAAAATTGCAGAAATTTTACATATTTCAGGGCAAAAAGGTAAAAATTTCCCTTATTTTGGGGCAAAATTGCAGAAATTTCACTTATTTCAGGGTAATAATCAGAAATTTCCCTTATTTTGGGACAGAAAAGACAGAAATTCCGTTTGTTTTGGGGGAAAAAGACAGAAATTCCACTTATTTAGAGGCTAAAAAGCCGAAATTCTTCTTATTTTGGAGCAAAAATGAAGAAATTTTCCTTTTTTATGTCAAAAACTTATGCATTTCCTCTATTTTCGGGCAAAATGCAGAAATTCCTTGTATTTTGAAGCAAAATTGCAGAAATTCCCCGAATTCTGGGGCAAAAAGGCAGAAATTCCCTATATGTTGGGGCAAAAAGACAGAAATTCTCCTTATTTTGGGGCAAAACTCAGAAATTCCCCTTATTTTGTGGCAAAATTTCAGAAATTTCCCTTATTTTGGGGCAAAATTGCAGAAATTTCACTTATTTTGGGGCAAAATTGCAGAAATTTCACTTATTTCAGGAAAAAAAGGCAGAAAATTTCTATATTTTAGGGCAAAAATGCAGAAATTCCCCTTATTTTGAGGTAAAAAGGCTGAAATTCCCCTTATTTGGGGGCAAAAAGGCAGAAATTTCCCTTATTTTGGGGCAAAAAAACACAATTTTCCCTTATTTTGTGGCAAAAATGCAGAAATTTCTTTTATTTTGGGGCAAAATTGCAGAAATTTCACATATTTCAGGGCATAATTCAAAAATTCTTTTTATTTTGGGGCAAAAACAGAAATTCCGTTTATTTTTGGGTAAAAAGGCAGAAATTTCACTTATTTTTAGGTAAAAAGGCTGAAATTCCTCTTATTTTGGGACAAAAATGAAGACATTTCCCTTTTTTTTGAGGCAAAAGGTATACATTCCCCTCACTTTCGGGATAATAAGCAGAAATTCCCCGTATTTTGAAGCAAAATTGCAGAAATTATCTCAATTTTCGTCCAAAAAGGCAGAAATTCTCCTTATTTTGGGGCAAAAAGACAGAAAAATCTTCTTTTTCGAAAGCAAACAGTTAGAAATTCCCCTTATTTTGGGGCAAAATTGCAGAAATTTCCTTTACATTGGGGCAAAATTGAAAAAATTTCCCTTATTTTGGGGCAAAGTTGGAGAAATTTCACTTATTTCAGGGTAATAAGTCAGAAATTCCCCTTTTTTGGGGGCAAAAAAGACAGAAATTCCCTTTGTTTTGGGGGAAAAAGACAGAAATTCCACTTATTTAAAGGCAAAAAGGAAGAAATTCCACTTATTTTGGAGCAAAAATGAAAAAATTTCCCTTTTTATGGCAAAAAGGTATGCATTCCCATTATTTTCGGGCAAAAAGGCAGAAATTCCCTGTATTTTGGAGCAAAATTGCAGAAATTCCCCTAATTTTGGGGCAAAAGGCAGAAATTCTCTTTATTTTGGGGCAAAAATCATAAATTCCCCTTATTTTGGGTCAAAATTCCAGAAATTTCCTTTATTTTGGGGCAAAATTGCAGGAATTTACCTTGTTTTGGGGCAAAATTGCAGAAATTTCACTTATTTCTGGTAAAAAGGCTGAAATTTCCTTTACTTTGGGGCAAAAAAGAAGAAATTCCTCTTATTTTGGGGCAAAATTTCAGAAATTTTACTTATTATGGGGAAAAATTGCAGAAATTTTCCTTATTTTAGGGCAAAATTGCAGAAATTTCACTTATTTCAGAGAAAAAAAGCAAATTTTTTTTTATTTTGAAACAAAAAGGCAGAAATTCCTATTATTTTGGGCAAAAAGGCAGAAATTCACCTTATTTTGGGGTAAAATTGCAGAAATTTCACATATTTCAGGGCAAAAAGGCAGAAATTTCCCTTATTTTGGGGCAAAATTGCAGAAATTTCACTTATTTTAGGGTAATAAGTCAGAAATTCCCCTTATTTTGGAGAAAAATACAGAAATTCCCTTTGTTTTGGGGGAAAAAGACAGAAATTCCACTTATTTAGAGGTTAAAAAGCCGAAATTCTTCTTATTTTGGAGCAAAAATGAAGAAATTTTCCTCGTTTATTTCAAAAAGTTATGCATTGCCCTTATTTTCGGGCAAAAGGGCAGAAATTCCCTGTATTTTGGAGCAAAATTGCAGAAATTCCCCTAATAGTGGGGCAAATAGGCAGAAATTCCCTATATGTTGGGGCGAAAACACAGAAATTCTCCTTATTTTGGGGCAAAACTCAGAAATTCCCCTCATTTTGGGGCAAAATTCCAGAAATTTCTTTTATTCTGGGGCCAAATTGCAGAAATTTCACTTATTTTGGGCAAAATTGCAGAAATTTCACTTATTTCAGGGTAAAAAAGGAATTTTGTTATTTTGGGGCAAAAAGGCAGAAATTCCCCTTATTTTGAGGTAAAAAGGCTGAAATTCCCCTTATTTGGGGTCAAAAAGGCAGAAATATCCTTTATTTTGGGGCAAAATTGCAGAAATTTCACTTATTACAGGGTAATAAGTCACAAATTCCTCTTAATTTGGGGCAAAAAAGACAGAACTTCCCTTTGTTTTGGGGGAAAAAGAAGAAATTCCACTTATTTAGAGGCAAGAAGGCAGAAATTCCCCTTATTTTGCAGCAAAAATGAAGAAATTTCCCTTTTTATGTTAAAAAGGTATGCAATCCCATTATTTTCGGGCAAAAAGGCAGAAATTCCCCGTATTTTGGGGCAAAATTGCAGAAATTTCCCTAATTTTGGGGCAAAAGGCAGAAATTCCCTTTATTTTGGGGCAAAAATAAGAAATTCCCCTTATTTTGGGGCAAAATTCCAGAAATTTCCTTTATTTTGGTGCAAAATTGCAGGAATTTGCCTTATTTTGGTGAAAAATTGCAGAAATTTCTCTTATTTGAGGCAAAATTGCAGAAATTTCACTTATTTTCAGGTAAAAAGTCTGAATTTTCTTTATTTTTGGGCAAAAAGGGAGAAAATCCCTTTATTTTGGGGCATAATTGAGAAATTTCCCTTATTATGGGGAAAAATTGCAGAAATTTCCCTTATTTTAGGGCAAAATTGCAGAAATTTCACTTACTTCAGAAAATTTTTTTTTCTTATTTTGGGGCAAAAAGGCAGAAATTCACCTTATTTTGGGGTAAAATTGCAGAAATTTCACATATTTCAGGCCAAAAAGGCAAAAATTTCCCTTATTTTTGGGCAAAATTGCAGAAATTTCACTTATATCAGGGAAAAAAGGCAGAGATTTTCCTTATTTTGGGGCAAAAATGCAGATATTCCTCTTATTTTGAGGTAAAAAGGCTGAAATTCCTTTTATTTGGTGGCAAAAAGACAGAAATTCCCCTTATTATGTGGCAAAAATGCAGAAATTTACCTTATTTTAGGACAAAATTGCAGAAATTTCACTTATTTCAGAGAAAAAAATCAAAAATTTTTCTTTTTTTGGGGCAAAAATGCAGAAATTCCCATTATTTTGGGGCAAAAAGGCAGAAATTCACCTTATTTTGGGGTAAAATTGCAGAAATTTCAAATATTTCAGGGAAAAAAGGTAGAAATTTCCCTTATTTTGGGGCAAAATTGCAGAAATTTCACTTATTTCAGGGTAATAAGTCAGAAATTCCCCTTATTTTGGGGCAAAAAACAGAAATTCCCTTTGTTTTGAGGGAAAAAGACAGAAATTCCACTGATTTAGAGGAAAAATGCAGAAATTCCTGTTATTTTGGAGCAAAAATGAAGAAATTTCCCTTTTTATGGCACAAAGGTATGCATTCCCATTATTTTTGGGCAAAAAGGCAGAAATTCCCCGTATTTTGGAGCAAAATTGCAGAAAATCCCCTAATTTTGGGGCAAAAGGTAGAAATTCCCTTTATTTTGGGGCAAAAATCAGAAAATCCCCTTATTTTGGGGCAAAATTCCAGAAATTTCCTCTATTTTGGGGTAAAATTGCAGGAATTTACCTTATTTTGAGGCAAAATTGCAGAAATTTCCATTATTTGGTGTAAAATTGCAGAAATTTCACTTATTTTCAGGTAAAAAGGCTGAAATTTCCATTATTTTGGGGCAAAAGGTGAGAAATTCCTCTTATTTTGGGGCAAAATTGCAGAAATTTCCTTTATTAAGGGGAAAAATTGCAGAAATTTCACTTATTTCAGAGAAAAAAAGCAAAAATTTTTCTTATTTTGGGACAAAAAGGCAGAAATTCCCATTATTTTGGTGCAAAAGGCAGAAATTCACCTTATTTTGGAGTAAAATTGCAGAAATTTCACATATTTCAGGGCAAAAAGGCAGAAATTTCCCTTATTTTGGGGCAAAATTGCAGAAATTTCACTTATTTCAGGGAAATAAGTCAGAAATTCCCTGTATTTTGGGGCAAAGAAACAGAAATTCTCTTTTTTGGGGGGAAAAAGACAGAAATTCAACTTATTTAGAGGTTAAAAAGCCGAAATTCTTCTTATTTTGTACCAAAAATGAAGAAATTTTTCTCTTTTATGGCAAAAACTTATGCATTTCCTCTATTTTCGGGCATAATGCAGAAATTCCCCGTATTTTGGAGCAAAATTGCAGAAATTCCCTTAATTCTGGGGCAAAATGGCAGAATTTTTCTATATGTTGGGGAAAAAAGACAGAAATTCTCTTTATTTTGGGGCCAAACTCAGAAATTCCCCTTATTTTGGGGCAAAATTACAGAAATTTCTCTTATTTTGGGTGAAAATTGCAGAAATTTCACTTATTTTGGGGCAAAATTGCAGAAATTTCACTTATTTCAGGGAACAAAGGCAGAAATTTTCCTTATTTTGGGGCAAAAATGCAGAAATTCTCAATATTTTGAGGTAAAAAGGCTGAAATTCCAATTATTTGGGGGCAAAAATGCAGAAATTTCCCTTATTTTGGGGCAAAAAAACAGAAATTCTCTTTATTTTGTGGCAAAAATGCAGAAATTTCTTTTATTTTGGGGCAAAATTGCAGAAATTTCACCTATTTCAGGGCATAATTCAAAAATTCCTTTTATTTTAAGACAAAAAGTCAGAAATTCCGTTTATTTTTGGGTAAAAAGGCATAAATTTCACTTATTTTGAGGTAAAGAGGCAGAAATTCCTCTTATTTTGGGGCAAAAATGAAGAAATTTCCTTTTTTTGTGGCAAAAGGTATACATTCCCCTTACTTTCGGGATAAAAAGCAGAAATTCCCCGTATTTTGAAGCAAAATTGCAGAAATTCTCTCAATTTTCGTGCAAAAAGGCAGAAATTCTCCTTATTTTGGGGCAAAAAGACAGAAAATCTCCTTTTTCAGGAGCAAACAGTCAGAAATTCCCCTTGTTTTGGGGCAAAATTGCAGAAATTTCCTTTACATTGGGGCAAAATTGCAGAAATTTCCCTTATTTTGGGGCAAAGTTGCAGAAATTTCACTTATTTCAGGGTAATAAGTCAGAAATTCCCCTTATTTTGGGGCAAAAAAGAGAGAAATTCCCTTTGTTTTGGGGGAAAAAGACAGAAATTCCACTTATTTAGAGGCAAAAAGGCAGAAATTCAATTTATTTTGGAGCAAAAATAAAGAAATTTCCCTTTTTATAGCAAAAAGGTATGCATTCCCATTATTTTCGGGCAAAAAGGCAGAAATTCCCCGTATTTTGGAGCAAAATTGCAGAAATTCCCCTAATTGTGGGGCAAAAGACAGAAATTCTCTTTATTTTGGAGCAAAAATGAAGAAATTTCTCTTTTTATGGCAAAAAGTTATGCATTCCCATTATTTTTGGGCAAAAAGGCAGAAATTCCTTGTATTTTGGAGCAAAATTGCAGAAATTGTCCTAATTTTGGGGCAAAAGGCAGAAATTCTCTTTATTTTGGGGAAAAAAGACAGAAATTCCCTTTGTCTTGAGGGAAAAAGACAGAAATTCCACTTATTTAGAGGTAAAAATGCAGAAATTCCCGTTATTTTGGAGCAAAAATGAAGAAATTTCCCTTTTTATGGCAAAAAGGTATGCATTCCCATTATTTTCGGGCAAAAAGGCAGAAATTCCCCGTATTTTGGAGCAAAATTTCAGAAATTCCCCTAATTTTGGGGCAAAAGGGAGAAATTCCCTTTATTATGGGGCAAAAATTAGAAATTCCTCTTATTTTGGGGCAGAATTCCAGAAATTTTTTTTTTATTTTGGGGCAAAATTGCAGGAATTTATTTTATTTTGGGGCAAAATTGCAGAAATTTCACTTATTTTTAGGTAAAAAGGCTGAAATTTCCTTTATTTTGGGGTAAAAAGGAAGAAATTCCTTTTATTTTAAGGCAAAATTACAGAAATTTCCTTTATTATGGGGAAAAATTGCAGAAATTTCCTTTATTTTAGGGCAAAATTGCAGAAATTTCACTTATTTCAGAGGAAAAAAGCAAAAATTTTTCTTTTTTTGGGGCAAAAAGCCGGAAATTCCCATTATTTTTGGGCAAAAAGTCAGAAATTCACCTTATTTTTGGGTAAAAATGCAGAAATTTCACATATTTCAGGGCAAAAAGTCAAAAATTTCCCTTATTTTTGGGCAAAATTGCAGAAATTTCACTTATTTCAGAGAAAAAAACAAAAATTTTTCTTATTTTGGGGCAAAAACTCAGAAATTCACCTTATTTTGGGGTAAAATTGCAGAAATTTCACATATTTCAGGGCAAAAAGGCAGAAATTTCCCTTATTTTGGGGCAAAATTGAAGAAACTTCACTTATATCAGGGAAAAAAGGCAGAAATTTTCCTTATTTTGGGGCAAAAATGCAGAAATTCTTCTTATTTTGAGGTAAAAAGGCTGAAATTCCCCTTATTTGGCGGCAAAAAGACAGAAATTCCCCTTATTTTATGGCAAAAATGCAGAAATTTCTTTTATTTTGGGGCAAATTTGCAGGAATTTCACTTATTTCAGGGCATAATTCAAAAATTCCTTTTATTTTGGGGCAAAAAGACAGAAATTCTGTTTATTTTGTGGTAAAAAGGCAGAAATTTCACTAATTTGGGGTAAAAAGGCAGAAATTCCTTTTTTGGGGGCAAAAATGAAAAAATTTCCTTTTTTTGTGGCAAAAGGTATACATTTCCCTTACTTTCGGGATAAATAGCAGAAATTCCCCGTATTTTGAAGCAAAATTGCAGAAATTCTCTCAATTTTTGGGCAAAAAGCAGAAATTCTTTTTATTTTGAGGCAAAAAGACAGAAAATCTCCTTTTTAAGGAGCAAACAGTCAAAAATTCCCCATATTGTGGGGCAAAATTGCAGAAATTTTTTTTACATTGGGGCAAAATTGCAGAAATTTCCCTTATTTTAAGGCAAAATTGCAGAAATTTCACTTATTTCAGGTTAATAAGTCAGAAATTCCCCTTATTTTGGGGCAAAATTGCCAAAATTTCCTTTATATTGTGGCAAAATTGCAGAAATTTCTCTTATTTTGTGGCAAAATTGCAGTAATTACACTTATTTCAGGGTAATAAGTCAGAAATTCCCCTTATTTTGGGGCCAACAAGACAGAAATTTCCTTTGTTTTGGGGGAAAAAGACAGAAATTCCACTTATTTAGAGGCAAAAAGGCAGAAATTCCCGTTATTTTGGAGCAAAAATGAAGAAATTTCCCTTTTTATGGCAAAAAGGTATGCATTCCCATTATTTTTAGGCAAAAAGGCAGAAATTCCCTATATTTTGGAGCAAAATTGCAGAAATTCTTCTAATTTTGGGGCAAAATGCAGAAATTCCCCTTATTTTGGGGCAAAATTCCAGAAATTTCCTTTATTTTGGGGCAAAATTGCAGGAATTTACCTTATTTTGGGGCAAAATTGCAGAAATTTCACTTATTTGGTTCAAAATTGCAGAAATTTTACTTATTTTCAGGTAAAAAGGCTGAAATTTCCTTTATTTTGGGGCAAAAAGGGAGAAATTCCCCTTATTTTGGGGCAAAATTGCAGAAATTTCCCTTATTATGGGGAAAAATTGCAGAAATTTCCCTTATTTTAGGGCAAAATTGCAGAAATTTCATTATTTCAGAGAAAAAAATCAAAAATTTTTCTTTTTTGGGGCAAAAAGTTAGTAATTCCCATTATTTTGGGGCAAAGAGGCAGAAATTCACCTTATTTTGGGGTAAAATTGCAGAAATTTTACATATTTCAGGGCAAAAAGGTAAAAATTTCCCTTATTTTGGGGCAAAATTGCAGAAATTTCACTTATTTCAGGGTAATAATCAGAAATTTCCCTTATTTTGGGACAGAAAAGACAGAAATTCCGTTTGTTTTGGGGGAAAAAGACAGAAATTCCACTTATTTAGAGGCTAAAAAGCCGAAATTCTTCTTATTTTGGAGCAAAAATGAAGAAATTTTCCTTTTTTATGTCAAAAACTTATGCATTTCCTCTATTTTCGGGCAAAATGCAGAAATTCCTTGTATTTTGAAGCAAAATTGCAGAAATTCCCCGAATTCTGGGGCAAAAAGGCAGAAATTCCCTATATGTTGGGGCAAAAAGACAGAAATTCTCCTTATTTTGGGGCAAAACTCAGAAATTCCCCTTATTTTGTGGCAAAATTTCAGAAATTTCCCTTATTTTGGGGCAAAATTGCAGAAATTTCACTTATTTTGGGGCAAAATTGCAGAAATTTCACTTATTTCAGGAAAAAAAGGCAGAAAATTTCTATATTTTAGGGCAAAAATGCAGAAATTCCCCTTATTTTGAGGTAAAAAGGCTGAAATTCCCCTTATTTGGGGGCAAAAAGGCAGAAATTTCCCTTATTTTGGGGCAAAAAAACACAATTTTCCCTTATTTTGTGGCAAAAATGCAGAAATTTCTTTTATTTTGGGGCAAAATTGCAGAAATTTCACATATTTCAGGGCATAATTCAAAAATTCTTTTTATTTTGGGGCAAAAACAGAAATTCCGTTTATTTTTGGGTAAAAAGGCAGAAATTTCACTTATTTTTAGGTAAAAAGGCTGAAATTCCTCTTATTTTGGGACAAAAATGAAGACATTTCCCTTTTTTTTGAGGCAAAAGGTATACATTCCCCTCACTTTCGGGATAATAAGCAGAAATTCCCCGTATTTTGAAGCAAAATTGCAGAAATTATCTCAATTTTCGTCCAAAAAGGCAGAAATTCTCCTTATTTTGGGGCAAAAAGACAGAAAAATCTTCTTTTTCGAAAGCAAACAGTTAGAAATTCCCCTTATTTTGGGGCAAAATTGCAGAAATTTCCTTTACATTGGGGCAAAATTGAAAAAATTTCCCTTATTTTGGGGCAAAGTTGGAGAAATTTCACTTATTTCAGGGTAATAAGTCAGAAATTCCCCTTTTTTGGGGGCAAAAAAGACAGAAATTCCCTTTGTTTTGGGGGAAAAAGACAGAAATTCCACTTATTTAAAGGCAAAAAGGAAGAAATTCCACTTATTTTGGAGCAAAAATGAAAAAATTTCCCTTTTTATGGCAAAAAGGTATGCATTCCCATTATTTTCGGGCAAAAAGGCAGAAATTCCCTGTATTTTGGAGCAAAATTGCAGAAATTCCCCTAATTTTGGGGCAAAAGGCAGAAATTCTCTTTATTTTGGGGCAAAAATCATAAATTCCCCTTATTTTGGGTCAAAATTCCAGAAATTTCCTTTATTTTGGGGCAAAATTGCAGGAATTTACCTTGTTTTGGGGCAAAATTGCAGAAATTTCACTTATTTCTGGTAAAAAGGCTGAAATTTCCTTTACTTTGGGGCAAAAAAGAAGAAATTCCTCTTATTTTGGGGCAAAATTTCAGAAATTTTACTTATTATGGGGAAAAATTGCAGAAATTTTCCTTATTTTAGGGCAAAATTGCAGAAATTTCACTTATTTCAGAGAAAAAAAGCAAATTTTTTTTTATTTTGAAACAAAAAGGCAGAAATTCCTATTATTTTGGGCAAAAAGGCAGAAATTCACCTTATTTTGGGGTAAAATTGCAGAAATTTCACATATTTCAGGGCAAAAAGGCAGAAATTTCCCTTATTTTGGGGCAAAATTGCAGAAATTTCACTTATTTTAGGGTAATAAGTCAGAAATTCCCCTTATTTTGGAGAAAAATACAGAAATTCCCTTTGTTTTGGGGGAAAAAGACAGAAATTCCACTTATTTAGAGGTTAAAAAGCCGAAATTCTTCTTATTTTGGAGCAAAAATGAAGAAATTTTCCTCGTTTATTTCAAAAAGTTATGCATTGCCCTTATTTTCGGGCAAAAGGGCAGAAATTCCCTGTATTTTGGAGCAAAATTGCAGAAATTCCCCTAATAGTGGGGCAAATAGGCAGAAATTCCCTATATGTTGGGGCGAAAACACAGAAATTCTCCTTATTTTGGGGCAAAACTCAGAAATTCCCCTCATTTTGGGGCAAAATTCCAGAAATTTCTTTTATTCTGGGGCCAAATTGCAGAAATTTCACTTATTTTGGGCAAAATTGCAGAAATTTCACTTATTTCAGGGTAAAAAAGGAATTTTGTTATTTTGGGGCAAAAAGGCAGAAATTCCCCTTATTTTGAGGTAAAAAGGCTGAAATTCCCCTTATTTGGGGTCAAAAAGGCAGAAATATCCTTTATTTTGGGGCAAAATTGCAGAAATTTCACTTATTACAGGGTAATAAGTCACAAATTCCTCTTAATTTGGGGCAAAAAAGACAGAACTTCCCTTTGTTTTGGGGGAAAAAGAAGAAATTCCACTTATTTAGAGGCAAGAAGGCAGAAATTCCCCTTATTTTGCAGCAAAAATGAAGAAATTTCCCTTTTTATGTTAAAAAGGTATGCAATCCCATTATTTTCGGGCAAAAAGGCAGAAATTCCCCGTATTTTGGGGCAAAATTGCAGAAATTTCCCTAATTTTGGGGCAAAAGGCAGAAATTCCCTTTATTTTGGGGCAAAAATAAGAAATTCCCCTTATTTTGGGGCAAAATTCCAGAAATTTCCTTTATTTTGGTGCAAAATTGCAGGAATTTGCCTTATTTTGGTGAAAAATTGCAGAAATTTCTCTTATTTGAGGCAAAATTGCAGAAATTTCACTTATTTTCAGGTAAAAAGTCTGAATTTTCTTTATTTTTGGGCAAAAAGGGAGAAAATCCCTTTATTTTGGGGCATAATTGAGAAATTTCCCTTATTATGGGGAAAAATTGCAGAAATTTCCCTTATTTTAGGGCAAAATTGCAGAAATTTCACTTACTTCAGAAAAATTTTTTTTCTTATTTTGGGGCAAAAAGGCAGAAATTCACCTTATTTTGGGGTAAAATTGCAGAAATTTCACATATTTCAGGCCAAAAAGGCAAAAATTTCCCTTATTTTTGGGCAAAATTGCAGAAATTTCACTTATATCAGGGAAAAAAGGCAGAGATTTTCCTTATTTTGGGGCAAAAATGCAGATATTCCTCTTATTTTGAGGTAAAAAGGCTGAAATTCCTTTTATTTGGTGGCAAAAAGACAGAAATTCCCCTTATTATGTGGCAAAAATGCAGAAATTTACCTTATTTTAGGACAAAATTGCAGAAATTTCACTTATTTCAGAGAAAAAAATCAAAAATTTTTCTTTTTTTGGGGCAAAAATGCAGAAATTCCCATTATTTTGGGGCAAAAAGGCAGAAATTCACCTTATTTTGGGGTAAAATTGCAGAAATTTCAAATATTTCAGGGAAAAAAGGTAGAAATTTCCCTTATTTTGGGGCAAAATTGCAGAAATTTCACTTATTTCAGGGTAATAAGTCAGAAATTCCCCTTATTTTGGGGCAAAAAACAGAAATTCCCTTTGTTTTGAGGGAAAAAGACAGAAATTCCACTGATTTAGAGGAAAAATGCAGAAATTCCTGTTATTTTGGAGCAAAAATGAAGAAATTTCCCTTTTTATGGCACAAAGGTATGCATTCCCATTATTTTTGGGCAAAAAGGCAGAAATTCCCCGTATTTTGGAGCAAAATTGCAGAAAATCCCCTAATTTTGGGGCAAAAGGTAGAAATTCCCTTTATTTTGGGGCAAAAATCAGAAAATCCCCTTATTTTGGGGCAAAATTCCAGAAATTTCCTCTATTTTGGGGTAAAATTGCAGGAATTTACCTTATTTTGAGGCAAAATTGCAGAAATTTCCATTATTTGGTGTAAAATTGCAGAAATTTCACTTATTTTCAGGTAAAAAGGCTGAAATTTCCATTATTTTGGGGCAAAAGGTGAGAAATTCCTCTTATTTTGGGGCAAAATTGCAGAAATTTCCTTTATTAAGGGGAAAAATTGCAGAAATTTCACTTATTTCAGAGAAAAAAAGCAAAAATTTTTCTTATTTTGGGACAAAAAGGCAGAAATTCCCATTATTTTGGTGCAAAAGGCAGAAATTCACCTTATTTTGGAGTAAAATTGCAGAAATTTCACATATTTCAGGGCAAAAAGGCAGAAATTTCCCTTATTTTGGGGCAAAATTGCAGAAATTTCACTTATTTCAGGGAAATAAGTCAGAAATTCCCTGTATTTTGGGGCAAAGAAACAGAAATTCTCTTTTTTGGGGGGAAAAAGACAGAAATTCAACTTATTTAGAGGTTAAAAAGCCGAAATTCTTCTTATTTTGTACCAAAAATGAAGAAATTTTTCTCTTTTATGGCAAAAACTTATGCATTTCCTCTATTTTCGGGCATAATGCAGAAATTCCCCGTATTTTGGAGCAAAATTGCAGAAATTCTCTCAATTTTCGTGCAAAAAGGCAGAAATTCTCCTTATTTTGGGGCAAAAAGACAGAAAATCTCCTTTTTCAGGAGCAAACAGTCAGAAATTCCCCTTGTTTTGGGGCAAAATTGCAGAAATTTCCTTTACATTGGGGCAAAATTGCAGAAATTTCCCTTATTTTGGGGCAAAGTTGCAGAAATTTCACTTATTTCAGGGTAATAAGTCAGAAATTCCCCTTATTTTGGGGAAAAAAAGAGAGAAATTCCCTTTGTTTTGGGGGAAAAAGACAGAAATTCCACTTATTTAGAGGCAAAAAGGCAGAAATTCAATTTATTTTGGAGCAAAAATAAAGAAATTTCCCTTTTTATAGCAAAAAGGTATGCATTCCCATTATTTTCGGGCAAAAAGGCAGAAATTCCCCGTATTTTGGAGCAAAATTGCAGAAATTCCCCTAATTGTGGGGCAAAAGACAGAAATTCTCTTTATTTTGGAGCAAAAATGAAGAAATTTCTCTTTTTATGGCAAAAAGTTATGCATTCCCATTATTTTTGGGCAAAAAGGCAGAAATTCCTTGTATTTTGGAGCAAAATTGCAGAAATTGTCCTAATTTTGGGGCAAAAGGCAGAAATTCTCTTTATTTTGGGGAAAAAAGACAGAAATTCCCTTTGTCTTGAGGGAAAAAGACAGAAATTCCACTTATTTAGAGGTAAAAATGCAGAAATTCCCGTTATTTTGGAGCAAAAATGAAGAAATTTCCCTTTTTATGGCAAAAAGGTATGCATTCCCATTATTTTCGGGCAAAAAGGCAGAAATTCCCCGTATTTTGGAGCAAAATTTCAGAAATTCCCCTAATTTTGGGGCAAAAGGGAGAAATTCCCTTTATTATGGGGCAAAAATTAGAAATTCCTCTTATTTTGGGGCAGAATTCCAGAAATTTTTTTTTTATTTTGGGGCAAAATTGCAGGAATTTATTTTATTTTGGGGCAAAATTGCAGAAATTTCACTTATTTTTAGGTAAAAAGGCTGAAATTTTCTTTATTTTGGGGTAAAAAGGAAGAAATTCCTTTTATTTTAAGGCAAAATTACAGAAATTTCCTTTATTATGGGGAAAAATTGCAGAAATTTCCTTTATTTTAGGGCAAAATTGCAGAAATTTCACTTATTTCAGAGGAAAAAAGCAAAAATTTTTCTTTTTTTGGGGCAAAAAGCCGGAAATTCCCATTATTTTTGGGCAAAAAGTCAGAAATTCACCTTATTTTTGGGTAAAAATGCAGAAATTTCACATATTTCAGGGCAAAAAGTCAAAAATTTCCCTTATTTTTGGGCAAAATTGCAGAAATTTCACTTATTTCAGAGAAAAAAACAAAAATTTTTCTTATTTTGGGGCAAAAACTCAGAAATTCACCTTATTTTGGGGTAAAATTGCAGAAATTTCACAGATTTCAGGGCAAAAAGGCAGAAATTTCCCTTATTTTGGGGCAAAATTGAAGAAACTTCACTTATATCAGGGAAAAAAGGCAGAAATTTTCCTTATTTTGGGGCAAAAATGCAGAAATTCTTCTTATTTTGAGGTAAAAAGGCTGAAATTCCCCTTATTTGGCGGCAAAAAGACAGAAATTCCCCTTATTTTATGGCAAAAATGCAGAAATTTCTTTTATTTTGGGGCAAATTTGCAGGAATTTCACTTATTTCAGGGCATAATTCAAAAATTCCTTTTATTTTGGGGCAAAAAGACAGAAATTCTGTTTATTTTGTGGTAAAAAGGCAGAAATTTCACTAATTTGGGGTAAAAAGGCAGAAATTCCTTTTTTGGGGGCAAAAATGAAAAAATTTCCTTTTTTTGTGGCAAAAGGTATACATTTCCCTTACTTTCGGGATAAATAGCAGAAATTCCCCGTATTTTGAAGCAAAATTGCAGAAATTCTCTCAATTTTTGGGCAAAAAGCAGAAATTCTTTTTATTTTGAGGCAAAAAGACAGAAAATCTCCTTTTTAAGGAGCAAACAGTCAAAAATTCCCCATATTGTGGGGCAAAATTGCAGAAATTTTTTTTACATTGGGGCAAAATTGCAGAAATTTCCCTTATTTTAAGGCAAAATTGCAGAAATTTCACTTATTTCAGGTTAATAAGTCAGAAATTCCCCTTATTTTGGGGCAAAATTGCCAAAATTTCCTTTATATTGTGGCAAAATTGCAGAAATTTCTCTTATTTTGTGGCAAAATTGCAGTAATTACACTTATTTCAGGGTAATAAGTCAGAAATTCCCCTTATTTTGGGGCCAACAAGACAGAAATTTCCTTTGTTTTGGGGGAAAAAGACAGAAATTCCACTTATTTAGAGGCAAAAAGGCAGAAATTCCCGTTATTTTGGAGCAAAAATGAAGAAATTTCCCTTTTTATGGCAAAAAGGTATGCATTCCCATTATTTTTAGGCAAAAAGGCAGAAATTCCCTATATTTTGGAGCAAAATTGCAGAAATTCTTCTAATTTTGGGGCAAAATGCAGAAATTCCCCTTATTTTGGGGCAAAATTCCAGAAATTTCCTTTATTTTGGGGCAAAATTGCAGGAATTTACCTTATTTTGGGGCAAAATTGCAGAAATTTCACTTATTTGGTTCAAAATTGCAGAAATTTTACTTATTTTCAGGTAAAAAGGCTGAAATTTCCTTTATTTTGGGGCAAAAAGGGAGAAATTCCCCTTATTTTGGGGCAAAATTGCAGAAATTTCCCTTATTATGGGGAAAAATTGCAGAAATTTCCCTTATTTTAGGGCAAAATTGCAGAAATTTCATTATTTCAGAGAAAAAAATCAAAAATTTTTCTTTTTTGGGGAAAAAAGTTAGTAATTCCCATTATTTTGGGGCAAAGAGGCAGAAATTCACCTTATTTTGGGGTAAAATTGCAGAAATTTTACATATTTCAGGGCAAAAAGGTAAAAATTTCCCTTATTTTGGGGCAAAATTGCAGAAATTTCACTTATTTCAGGGTAATAATCAGAAATTTCCCTTATTTTGGGACAGAAAAGACAGAAATTCCGTTTGTTTTGGGGGAAAAAGACAGAAATTCCACTTATTTAGAGGCTAAAAAGCCGAAATTCTTCTTATTTTGGAGCAAAAATGAAGAAATTTTCCTTTTTTATGTCAAAAACTTATGCATTTCCTCTATTTTCGGGCAAAATGCAGAAATTCCTTGTATTTTGAAGCAAAATTGCAGAAATTCCCCGAATTCTGGGGCAAAAAGGCAGAAATTCCCTATATGTTGGGGCAAAAAGACAGAAATTCTCCTTATTTTGGGGCAAAACTCAGAAATTCCCCTTATTTTGTGGCAAAATTTCAGAAATTTCCCTTATTTTGGGGCAAAATTGCAGAAATTTCACTTATTTTGGGGCAAAATTGCAGAAATTTCACTTATTTCAGGAAAAAAAGGCAGAAAATTTCTATATTTTAGGGCAAAAATGCAGAAATTCCCCTTATTTTGAGGTAAAAAGGCTGAAATTCCCCTTATTTGGGGGCAAAAAGGCAGAAATTTCCCTTATTTTGGGGCAAAAAAACACAAATTCCCCTTATTTTGTGGCAAAAATGCAGAAATTTCTTTTATTTTGGGGCAAAATTGCAGAAATTTCACATATTTCAGGGCATAATTCAAAAATTCTTTTTATTTTGGGGCAAAAACAGAAATTCCGTTTATTTTTGGGTAAAAAGGCAGAAATTTCACTTATTTTTAGGTAAAAAGGCTGAAATTCCTCTTATTTTGGGACAAAAATGAAGACATTTCCCTTTTTTTTGAGGCAAAAGGTATACATTCCCCTCACTTTCGGGATAATAAGCAGAAATTCCCCGTATTTTGAAGCAAAATTGCAGAAATTATCTCAATTTTCGTCCAAAAAGGCAGAAATTCTCCTTATTTTGGGGCAAAAAGACAGAAAAATCTTCTTTTTCGAAAGCAAACAGTTAGAAATTCCCCTTATTTTGGGGCAAAATTGCAGAAATTTCCTTTACATTGGGGCAAAATTGAAAAAATTTCCCTTATTTTGGGGCAAAGTTGGAGAAATTTCACTTATTTCAGGGTAATAAGTCAGAAATTCCCCTTTTTTTGGGGCAAAAAAGACAGAAATTCCCTTTGTTTTGGGGGAAAAAGACAGAAATTCCACTTATTTAAAGGCAAAAAGGAAGAAATTCCACTTATTTTGGAGCAAAAATGAAAAAATTTCCCTTTTTATGGCAAAAAGGTATGCATTCCCATTATTTTCGGGCAAAAAGGCAGAAATTCCCTGTATTTTGGAGCAAAATTGCAGAAATTCCCCTAATTTTGGGGCAAAAGGCAGAAATTCTCTTTATTTTGGGGCAAAAATCATAAATTCCCCTTATTTTGGGTCAAAATTCCAGAAATTTCCTTTATTTTGGGGCAAAATTGCAGGAATTTACCTTGTTTTGGGGCAAAATTGCAGAAATTTCACTTATTTCTGGTAAAAAGGCTGAAATTTCCTTTACTTTGGGGCAAAAAAGAAGAAATTCCTCTTATTTTGGGGCAAAATTTCAGAAATTTTACTTATTATGGGGAAAAATTGCAGAAATTTTCCTTATTTTAGGGCAAAATTGCAGAAATTTCACTTATTTCAGAGAAAAAAAGCAAATTTTTTTTTTATTTTGAAACAAAAAGGCAGAAATTCCTATTATTTTGGGCAAAAAGGCAGAAATTCACCTTATTTTGGGGTAAAATTGCAGAAATTTCACATATTTCAGGGCAAAAAGGCAGAAATTTCCCTTATTTTGGGGCAAAATTGCAGAAATTTCACTTATTTTAGGGTAATAAGTCAGAAATTCCCCTTATTTTGGAGAAAAATACAGAAATTCCCTTTGTTTTGGGGGGAAAAGACAGAAATTCAACTTATTTAGAGGTTAAAAAGCCGAAATTCTTCTTATTTTGGAGCAAAAATGAAGAAATTTTCCTCGTTTATTTCAAAAAGTTATGCATTGCCCTTATTTTCGGGCAAAAGGGCAGAAATTCCCTGTATTTTGGAGCAAAATTGCAGAAATTCCCCTAATAGTGGGGCAAAAAGGCAGAAATTCCCTATATGTTGGGGCGAAAACACAGAAATTCTCCTTATTTTGGGGCAAAACTCAGAAATTCCTCTTATTTTGGGGCAAAATTCCAGAAATTTCCCTTATTCTGGGGCCAAATTGCAGAAATTTCACTTATTTTGGGCAAAATTGCAGAAATTTCACTTATTTCAGGGTAAAAAAGGAATTTTGTTATTTTGGGGCAAAAAGGCAGAAATTCCCCTTATTTTGAGGTAAAAAGGCTGAAATTCCCCTTATTTGGGGTCAAAAAGGCAGAAATATCCTTTATTTTGGGGCAAAATTGCAGAAATTTCACTTATTACAGGGTAATAAGTCACAAATTCCTCTTAATTTGGGGCAAAAAAGACAGAACTTCCCTTTGTTTTGGGGGAAAAAGAAGAAATTCCACTTATTTAGAGGCAAGAAGGCAGAAATTCCCCTTATTTTGCAGCAAAAATGAAGAAATTTCCCTTTTTATGGCAAAAAGGTATGCAATCCCATTATTTTCGGGCAAAAAGGCCGAAATTCCCCGTATTTTGGGGCAAAATTGCAGAAATTCCCCTAATTTTGGGGCAAAAGGCAGAAATTCCCTTTATTTTGGGGCAAAAATCATAAATTCCCCTTATTTTGGGGCAAAATTCCAGAAATTTCCTTTATTTTGGTGCAAAATTGCAGGAATTTGCCTTATTTTGGTGAAAAATTGCAGAAATTTCTCTTATTTGAGGCAAAATTGCAGAAATTTCACTTATTTTCAGGTAAAAAGTCTGAATTTTCTTTATTTTTGGGCAAAAAGGGAGAAAATCCCTTTATTTTGGGGCATAATTGAGAAATTTCCCTTATAATGGGGAAAAATTGCAGAAATTTCCCTTATTTTAGGGCAAAATTGCAGAAATTTCACTTACTTCAGAAAATTTTTTTTTCTTATTTTGGGGCAAAAAGGCAGAAATTCACCTTATTTTGGGGTAAAATTGCAGAAATTTCACATATTTCAGGCCAAAAAGGCAGAAATTTCCCTTATTTTTGGGCTAAATTGCAGAAATTTCACTTATATCAGGGAAAAAAGGCAGAGATTTTCCTTATTTTGGGGCAAAAATGCAGATATTCCTCTTATTTTGAGGTAAAAAGGCTGAAATTCCTTTTATTTGGTGGCAAAAAGACAGAAATTCCCCTTATTATGTGGCAAAAATGCAGAAATTTACCTTATTTTAGGACAAAATTGCAGAAATTTCACTTATTTCAGAGAAAAAAATCAAAAATTTTTCTTTTTTTGGGGCAAAAATGCAGAAATTCCCATTATTTTGGGGCAAAAAGGCAGAAATTCACCTTATTTTGGGGTAAAATTGCAGAAATTTCAAATATTTCAGGGCAAAAAGGTAGAAATTTCCCTTATTTTGGGGCAAAATTGCAGAAATTTCACTTATTTCAGGGTAATAAGTCAGAAATTCCCCTTATTTTGGGGCAAAAAACAGAAATTCCCTTTGTTTTGAGGGAAAAAGACAGAAATTCCACTGATTTAGAGGAAAAATGCAGAAATTCCTGTTATTTTGGAGCAAAAATGAAGAAATTTCCCTTTTTATGGCACAAAGGTATGCATTCCCATTATTTTTGGGCAAAAAGGCAGAAATTCCCCGTATTTTGGAG
The DNA here is from genome assembly GCF_963924665.1 of Micromys minutus. Lineage (NCBI taxonomy): Eukaryota > Metazoa > Chordata > Mammalia > Rodentia > Muridae > Micromys > Micromys minutus. Next base: position 93,401 of record NW_027667202.1, on the reverse strand, counting down.
CAAAATTGCAGAAAATCCCCTAATTTTGGGGCAAAAGGTAGAAATTCCCTTTATTTTGGGGCAAAAATCAGAAAATCCCCTTATTTTGGGGCAAAATTCCAGAAATTTCCTCTATTTTGGGGTAAAATTGCAGGAATTTACCTTATTTTGAGGCAAAATTGCAGAAATTTCCATTATTTGGTGTAAAATTGCAGAAATTTCACTTATTTTCAGGTAAAAAGGCTGAAATTTCCATTATTTTGGGGCAAAAGGTGAGAAATTCCTCTTATTTTGGGGCAAAATTGCAGAAATTTCCTTTATTATGGGGAAAAATTGCAGAAATTTCACTTATTTCAGAGAAAAAAAGCAAAAATTTTTCTTATTTTGGGACAAAATGCAGAAATTCCCATTATTTTGGTGCAAAAGGCAGAAATTCACCTTATTTTGTAGTAAAATTGCAGAAATTTCACATATTTCAGGGCAAAAAGGCAGAAATTTCCCTTATTTTGGGGCAAAATTGCAGAAATTTCACTTATTTCAGGGAAATAAGTCAGAAATTCCCTGTATTTTGGGGCAAAGAAACAGAAATTCTCTTTTTTGGGGGGAAAAAGACAGAAATTCAACTTATTTAGAGGTTAAAAAGCCGAAATTCTTCTTATTTTGTACCAAAAATGAAGAAATTTTTCTCTTTTATGGCAAAAACTTATGCATTTCCTCTATTTTCGGGCATAATGCAGAAATTCCCCGTATTTTGGAGCAAAATTGCAGAAATTCCCTTAATTCTGGGGCAAAATGGCAGAATTTTTCTATATGTTGGGGAAAAAAGACAGAAATTCTCTTTATTTTGGGGCCAAACTCAGAAATTCCCCTTATTTTGGGGCAAAATTCCAGAAATTTCTCTTATTTTGGGTGAAAATTGCAGAAATTTCACTTATTTTGGGGCAAAATTGCAGAAATTTCACTTATTTCAGGGAACAAAGGCAGAAATTTTCCTTATTTTGGGGCAAAAATGCAGAAATTCTCAATATTTTGAGGTAAAAAGGCTGAAATTCCAATTATTTGGGGGCAAAAATGCAGAAATTTCCCTTATTTTGGGGCAAAAAAACAGAAATTCTCTTTATTTTGTGGCAAAAATGCAGAAATTTCTTTTATTTTGGGGCAAAATTGCAGAAATTTCACCTATTTCAGGGCATAATTCAAAAATTCCTTTTATTTTAAGACAAAAAGTCAGAAATTCCGTTTATTTTTGGGTAAAAAGGCATAAATTTCACTTATTTTGAGGTAAAGAGGCAGAAATTCCTCTTATTTTGGGGCAAAAATGAAGAAATTTCCTTTTTTTGTGGCAAAAGGTATACATTCCCCTTACTTTCGGGATAAAAAGCAGAAATTCCCCGTATTTTGAAGCAAAATTGCAGAAATTCTCTCAATTTTCGTGCAAAAAGGCAGAAATTCTCCTTATTTTGGGGCAAAAAGACAGAAAATCTCCTTTTTCAGGAGCAAACAGTCAGAAATTCCCCTTGTTTTGGGGCAAAATTGCAGAAATTTCCTTTACATTGGGGCAAAATTGCAGAAATTTCCCTTATTTTGGGGCAAAGTTGCAGAAATTTCACTTATTTCAGGGTAATAAGTCAGAAATTCCCCTTATTTTGGGGCAAAAAAGAGAGAAATTCCCTTTGTTTTGGGGGAAAAAGACAGAAATTCCACTTATTTAGAGGCAAAAAGGCAGAAATTCAATTTATTTTGGAGCAAAAATAAAGAAATTTCCCTTTTTATAGCAAAAAGGTATGCATTCCCATTATTTTCGGGCAAAAAGGCAGAAATTCCCCGTATTTTGGAGCAAAATTGCAGAAATTCCCCTAATTGTGGGGCAAAAGACAGAAATTCTCTTTATTTTGGAGCAAAAATGAAGAAATTTCTCTTTTTATGGCAAAAAGTTATGCATTCCCATTATTTTTGGGCAAAAAGGCAGAAATTCCTTGTATTTTGGAGCAAAATTGCAGAAATTGTCCTAATTTTGGGGCAAAAGGCAGAAATTCTCTTTATTTTGGGGAAAAAAGACAGAAATTCCCTTTGTCTTGAGGGAAAAAGACAGAAATTCCACTTATTTAGAGGTAAAAATGCAGAAATTCCCGTTATTTTGGAGCAAAAATGAAGAAATTTCCCTTTTTATGGCAAAAAGGTATGCATTCCCATTATTTTCGGGCAAAAAGGCAGAAATTCCCCGTATTTTGGAGCAAAATTTCAGAAATTCCCCTAATTTTGGGGCAAAAGGGAGAAATTCCCTTTATTATGGGGCAAAAATTAGAAATTCCTCTTATTTTGGGGCAGAATTCCAGAAATTTTTTTTTTATTTTGGGGCAAAATTGCAGGAATTTATTTTATTTTGGGGCAAAATTGCAGAAATTTCACTTATTTTTAGGTAAAAAGGCTGAAATTTCCTTTATTTTGGGGTAAAAAGGAAGAAATTCCTTTTATTTTAAGGCAAAATTACAGAAATTTCCTTTATTATGGGGAAAAATTGCAGAAATTTCCTTTATTTTAGGGCAAAATTGCAGAAATTTCACTTATTTCAGAGGAAAAAAGCAAAAATTTTTCTTTTTTTGGGGCAAAAAGCCGGAAATTCCCATTATTTTTGGGCAAAAAGTCAGAAATTCACCTTATTTTTGGGTAAAAATGCAGAAATTTCACATATTTCAGGGCAAAAAGTCAAAAATTTCCCTTATTTTTGGGCAAAATTGCAGAAATTTCACTTATTTCAGAGAAAAAAACAAAAATTTTTCTTATTTTGGGGCAAAAACTCAGAAATTCACCTTATTTTGGGGTAAAATTGCAGAAATTTCACAGATTTCAGGGCAAAAAGGCAGAAATTTCCCTTATTTTGGGGCAAAATTGAAGAAACTTCACTTATATCAGGGAAAAAAGGCAGAAATTTTCCTTATTTTGGGGCAAAAATGCAGAAATTCTTCTTATTTTGAGGTAAAAAGGCTGAAATTCCCCTTATTTGGCGGCAAAAAGACAGAAATTCCCCTTATTTTATGGCAAAAATGCAGAAATTTCTTTTATTTTGGGGCAAATTTGCAGGAATTTCACTTATTTCAGGGCATAATTCAAAAATTCCTTTTATTTTGGGGCAAAAAGACAGAAATTCTGTTTATTTTGTGGTAAAAAGGCAGAAATTTCACTAATTTGGGGTAAAAAGGCAGAAATTCCTTTTTTGGGGGCAAAAATGAAAAAATTTCCTTTTTTTGTGGCAAAAGGTATACATTTCCCTTACTTTCGGGATAAATAGCAGAAATTCCCCGTATTTTGAAGCAAAATTGCAGAAATTCTCTCAATTTTTGGGCAAAAAGCAGAAATTCTTTTTATTTTGAGGCAAAAAGACAGAAAATCTCCTTTTTAAGGAGCAAACAGTCAAAAATTCCCCATATTGTGGGGCAAAATTGCAGAAATTTTTTTTACATTGGGGCAAAATTGCAGAAATTTCCCTTATTTTAAGGCAAAATTGCAGAAATTTCACTTATTTCAGGTTAATAAGTCAGAAATTCCCCTTATTTTGGGGCAAAATTGCCAAAATTTCCTTTATATTGTGGCAAAATTGCAGAAATTTCTATTATTTTGTGGCAAAATTGCAGTAATTACACTTATTTCAGGGTAATAAGTCAGAAATTCCCCTTATTTTGGGGCCAACAAGACAGAAATTTCCTTTGTTTTGGGGGAAAAAGACAGAAATTCCACTTATTTAGAGGCAAAAAGGCAGAAATTCCCGTTATTTTGGAGCAAAAATGAAGAAATTTCCCTTTTTATGGCAAAAAGGTATGCATTCCCATTATTTTTAGGCAAAAAGGCAGAAATTCCCTATATTTTGGAGCAAAATTGCAGAAATTCTTCTAATTTTGGGGCAAAATGCAGAAATTCCCCTTATTTTGGGGCAAAATTCCAGAAATTTCCTTTATTTTGGGGCAAAATTGCAGGAATTTACCTTATTTTGGGGCAAAATTGCAGAAATTTCACTTATTTGGTTCAAAATTGCAGAAATTTTACTTATTTTCAGGTAAAAAGGCTGAAATTTCCTTTATTTTGGGGCAAAAAGGGAGAAATTCCCCTTATTTTGGGGCAAAATTGCAGAAATTTCCCTTATTATGGGGAAAAATTGCAGAAATTTCCCTTATTTTAGGGCAAAATTGCAGAAATTTCATTATTTCAGAGAAAAAAATCAAAAATTTTTCTTTTTTGGGGCAAAAAGTTAGTAATTCCCATTATTTTGGGGCAAAGAGGCAGAAATTCACCTTATTTTGGGGTAAAATTGCAGAAATTTTACATATTTCAGGGCAAAAAGGTAAAAATTTCCCTTATTTTGGGGCAAAATTGCAGAAATTTCACTTATTTCAGGGTAATAATCAGAAATTTCCCTTATTTTGGGACAGAAAAGACAGAAATTCCGTTTGTTTTGGGGGAAAAAGACAGAAATTCCACTTATTTAGAGGCTAAAAAGCCGAAATTCTTCTTATTTTGGAGCAAAAATGAAGAAATTTTCCTTTTTTATGTCAAAAACTTATGCATTTCCTCTATTTTCGGGCAAAATGCAGAAATTCCTTGTATTTTGAAGCAAAATTGCAGAAATTCCCCGAATTCTGGGGCAAAAAGGCAGAAATTCCCTATATGTTGGGGCAAAAAGACAGAAATTCTCCTTATTTTGGGGCAAAACTCAGAAATTCCCCTTATTTTGTGGCAAAATTTCAGAAATTTCCCTTATTTTGGGGCAAAATTGCAGAAATTTCACTTATTTTGGGGCAAAATTGCAGAAATTTCACTTATTTCAGGAAAAAAAGGCAGAAAATTTCTATATTTTAGGGCAAAAATGCAGAAATTCCCCTTATTTTGAGGTAAAAAGGCTGAAATTCCCCTTATTTGGGGGCAAAAAGGCAGAAATTTCCCTTATTTTGGGGCAAAATTGCAGAAATTTCACTTATTTCAGGAAAAAAAGGCAGAAAATTTCTATATTTTAGGGCAAAAATGCAGAAATTCCCCTTATTTTGAGGTAAAAAGGCTGAAATTCCCCTTATTTGGGGGCAAAAAGGCAGAAATTTCCCTTATTTTGGGGCAAAAAAACACAAATTCCCCTTATTTTGTGGCAAAAATGCAGAAATTTCTTTTATTTTGGGGCAAAATTGCAGAAATTTCACATATTTCAGGGCATAATTCAAAAATTCTTTTTATTTTGGGGCAAAAACAGAAATTCCGTTTATTTTTGGGTAAAAAGGCAGAAATTTCACTTATTTTTAGGTAAAAAGGCTGAAATTCCTCTTATTTTGGGACAAAATGAAGACATTTCCCTTTTTTTTGAGGCAAAAGGTATACATTCCCCTCACTTTCGGGATAATAAGCAGAAATTCCCCGTATTTTGAAGCAAAATTGCAGAAATTATCTCAATTTTCGTCCAAAAAGGCAGAAATTCTCCTTATTTTGGGGCAAAAAGACAGAAAAATCTTCTTTTTCGAAAGCAAACAGTTAGAAATTCCCCTTATTTTGGGGCAAAATTGCAGAAATTTCCTTTACATTGGGGCAAAATTGAAAAAATTTCCCTTATTTTGGGGCAAAGTTGGAGAAATTTCACTTATTTCAGGGTAATAAGTCAGAAATTCCCCTTTTTTTGGGGCAAAAAAGACAGAAATTCCCTTTGTTTTGGGGGAAAAAGACAGAAATTCCACTTATTTAAAGGCAAAAAGGAAGAAATTCCACTTATTTTGGAGCAAAAATGAAAAAATTTCCCTTTTTATGGCAAAAAGGTATGCATTCCCATTATTTTCGGGCAAAAAGGCAGAAATTCCCTGTATTTTGGAGCAAAATTGCAGAAATTCCCCTAATTTTGGGGCAAAAGGCAGAAATTCTCTTTATTTTGGGGCAAAAATCATAAATTCCCCTTATTTTGGGTCAAAATTCCAGAAATTTCCTTTATTTTGGTGCAAAATTGCAGGAATTTGCCTTATTTTGGTGAAAAATTGCAGAAATTTCTCTTATTTGAGGCAAAATTGCAGAAATTTCACTTATTTTCAGGTAAAAAGTCTGAATTTTCTTTATTTTTGGGCAAAAAGGGAGAAAATTCCTTTATTTTGGGGCATAATTGAGAAATTTCCCTTATTATGGGGAAAAATTGCAGAAATTTCCCTTATTTTAGGGCAAAATTGCAGAAATTTCACTTACTTCAGAAAAATTTTTTTTCTTATTTTGGGGCAAAAAGGCAGAAATTCACCTTATTTTGGGGTAAAATTGCAGAAATTTCACATATTTCAGGCCAAAAAGGCAGAAATTTCCCTTATTTTTGGGCAAAATTGCAGAAATTTCACTTATATCAGGGAAAAAAGGCAGAGATTTTCCTTATTTTGGGGCAAAAATGCAGATATTCCTCTTATTTTGAGGTAAAAAGGCTGAAATTCCTTTTATTTGGTGGCAAAAAGACAGAAATTCCCCTTATTATGTGGCAAAAATGCAGAAATTTACCTTATTTTAGGACAAAATTGCAGAAATTTCACTTATTTCAGAGAAAAAAATCAAAAATTTTTCTTTTTTTGGGGCAAAAATGCAGAAATTCCCATTATTTTGGGGCAAAAAGGCAGAAATTCACCTTATTTTGGGGTAAAATTGCAGAAATTTCAAATATTTCAGGGCAAAAAGGTAGAAATTTCCCTTATTTTGGGGCAAAATTGCAGAAATTTCACTTATTTCAGGGTAATAAGTCAGAAATTCCCCTTATTTTGGGGCAAAAAACAGAAATTCCCTTTGTTTTGAGGGAAAAAGACAGAAATTCCACTGATTTAGAGGAAAAATGCAGAAATTCCTGTTATTTTGGAGCAAAAATGAAGAAATTTCCCTTTTTATGGCACAAAGGTATGCATTCCCATTATTTTTGGGCAAAAAGGCAGAAATTCCCCGTATTTTGGAGCAAAATTGCAGAAAATCCCCTAATTTTGGGGCAAAAGGTAGAAATTCCCTTTATTTTGGGGCAAAAATCAGAAAATCCCCTTATTTTGGGGCAAAATTCCAGAAATTTCCTCTATTTTGGGGTAAAATTGCAGGAATTTACCTTATTTTGAGGCAAAATTGCAGAAATTTCCATTATTTGGTGTAAAATTGCAGAAATTTCACTTATTTTCAGGTAAAAAGGCTGAAATTTCCATTATTTTGGGGCAAAAGGTGAGAAATTCCTCTTATTTTGGGGCAAAATTGCAGAAATTTCCTTTATTAAGGGGAAAAATTGCAGAAATTTCACTTATTTCAGAGAAAAAAAGCAAAAATTTTTCTTATTTTGGGACAAAAAGGCAGAAATTCCCATTATTTTGGTGCAAAAGGCAGAAATTCACCTTATTTTGGAGTAAAATTGCAGAAATTTCACATATTTCAGGGCAAAAAGGCAGAAATTTCCCTTATTTTGGGGCAAAATTGCAGAAATTTCACTTATTTCAGGGAAATAAGTCAGAAATTCCCTGTATTTTGGGGCAAAGAAACAGAAATTCTCTTTTTTGGGGGGAAAAAGACAGAAATTCAACTTATTTAGAGGTTAAAAAGCCGAAATTCTTCTTATTTTGTACCAAAAATGAAGAAATTTTTCTCTTTTATGGCAAAAACTTATGCATTTCCTCTATTTTCGGGCATAATGCAGAAATTCCCCGTATTTTGGAGCAAAATTGCAGAAATTCCCTTAATTCTGGGGCAAAATGGCAGAATTTTTCTATATGTTGGGGAAAAAAGACAGAAATTCTCTTTATTTTGGGGCCAAACTCAGAAATTCCCCTTATTTTGGGGCAAAATTCCAGAAATTTCTCTTATTTTGGGTGAAAATTGCAGAAATTTCACTTATTTTGGGGCAAAATTGCAGAAATTTCACTTATTTCAGGGAACAAAGGCAGAAATTTTCCTTATTTTGGGGCAAAAATGCAGAAATTCTCAATATTTTGAGGTAAAAAGGCTGAAATTCCAATTATTTGGGGGCAAAAATGCAGAAATTTCCCTTATTTTGGGGCAAAAAAAGCAGAAATTCTCTTTATTTTGTGGCAAAAATGCAGAAATTTCTTTTATTTTGGGGCAAAATTGCAGAAATTTCACCTATTTCAGGGCATAATTCAAAAATTCCTTTTATTTTAAGACAAAAAGTCAGAAATTCCGTTTATTTTTGGGTAAAAAGGCATAAATTTCACTTATTTTGAGGTAAAGAGGCAGAAATTCCTCTTATTTTGGGGCAAAAATGAAGAAATTTCCTTTTTTTGTGGCAAAAGGTATACATTCCCCTTACTTTCGGGATAAAAAGCAGAAATTCCCCGTATTTTGAAGCAAAATTGCAGAAATTCTCTCAATTTTCGTGCAAAAAGGCAGAAATTCTCCTTAGTTTGGGGCAAAAAGACAGAAAATCTCCTTTTTCAGGAGCAAACAGTCAGAAATTCCCCTTGTTTTGGGGCAAAATTGCAGAAATTTCCTTTACATTGGGGCAAAATTGCAGAAATTTCCCTTATTTTGGGGCAAAGTTGCAGAAATTTCACTTATTTCAGGGTAATAAGTCAGAAATTCCCCTTATTTTGGGGCAAAAAAGAGAGAAATTCCCTTTGTTTTGGGGGAAAAAGACAGAAATTCCACTTATTTAGAGGCAAAAAGGCAGAAATTCAATTTATTTTGGAGCAAAAATAAAGAAATTTCCCTTTTTATAGCAATAAGGTATGCATTCCCATTATTTTCGGGCAAAAAGGCAGAAATTCCCCGTATTTTGGAGCAAAATTGCAGAAATTCCCCTAATTGTGGGGCAAAAGACAGAAATTCTCTTTATTTTGGAGCAAAAATGAAGAAATTTCTCTTTTTATGGCAAAAAGTTATGCATTCCCATTATTTTTGGGCAAAAAGGCAGAAATTCCTTGTATTTTGGAGCAAAATTGCAGAAATTGTCCTAATTTTGGGGCAAAAGGCAGAAATTCTCTTTATTTTGGGGAAAAAAGACAGAAATTCCCTTTGTCTTGAGGGAAAAAGACAGAAATTCCACTTATTTAGAGGTAAAAATGCAGAAATTCCCATTATTTTGGAGCAAAAATGAAGAAATTTCCCTTTTTATGGCAAAAAGGTATGCATTCCCATTATTTTCGGGCAAAAAGGCAGAAATTCCCCGTATTTTGGAGCAAAATTTCAGAAATTCCCCTAATTTTGGGGCAAAAGGGAGAAATTCCCTTTATTATGGGGCAAAAATTAGAAATTCCTCTTATTTTGGGGCAGAATTCCAGAAATTTTTTTTTTATTTTGGGGCAAAATTGCAGGAATTTATTTTATTTTGAGGCAAAATTGCAGAAATTTCACTTATTTTTAGGTAAAAAGGCTGAAATTTCCTTTATTTTGGGGTAAAAAGGAAGAAATTCCTTTTATTTTAAGGCAAAATTACAGAAATTTCCTTTATTATGGGGAAAAATTGCAGAAATTTCCTTTATTTTAGGGCAAAATTGCAGAAATTTCACTTATTTCAGAGAAAAAAAGCAAAAATTTTTCTTTTTTTGGGGCAAAAAGCCGGAAATTCCCATTATTTTTGGGCAAAAAGTCAGAAATTCACCTTATTTTTGGGTAAAAATGCAGAAATTTCACATATTTCAGGGCAAAAAGTCAAAAATTTCCCTTATTTTTGGGCAAAATTGCAGAAATTTCACTTATTTCAGAGAAAAAAACAAAAATTTTTCTTATTTTGGGGCAAAAACTCAGAAATTCACCTTATTTTGGGGTAAAATTGCAGAAATTTCACATATTTCAGGGCAAAAAGGCAGAAATTTCCCTTATTTTGGGGCAAAATTGAAGAAACTTCACTTATATCAGGGAAAAAAGGCAGAAATTTTCCTTATTTTGGGGCAAAAATGCAGAAATTCCCCTTATTTTGAGGTAAAAAGGCTGAAATTCCCCTTATTTGGCGGCAAAAAGACAGAAATTCCCCTTATTTTATGGCAAAAATGCAGAAATTTCTTTTATTTTGGGGCAAATTTGCAGGAATTTCACTTATTTCAGGGCATAATTCAAAAATTCCTTTTATTTTGGGGCAAAAAGACAGAAATTCTGTTTATTTTGTGGTAAAAAGGCAGAAATTTCACTAATTTGGGGTAAAAAGGCAGAAATTCCTTTTTTGGGGGCAAAAATGAAAAAATTTCCTTTTTTTGTGGCAAAAGGTATACATTTCCCTTACTTTCGGGATAAATAGCAGAAATTCCCCGTATTTTGAAGCAAAATTGCAGAAATTCTCTCAATTTTTGGGCAAAAAGCAGAAATTCTTTTTATTTTGAGGCAAAAAGACAGAAAATCTCCTTTTTAAGGAGCAAACAGTCAAAAATTCCCCATATTGTGGGGCAAAATTGCAGAAATTTTTTTTACATTGGGGCAAAATTGCAGAAATTTCCCTTATTTTAAGGCAAAATTGCAGAAATTTCACTTATTTCAGGTTAATAAGTCAGAAATTCCCCTTATTTTGGGGCAAAATTGCCAAAATTTCCTTTATATTGTGGCAAAATTGCAGAAATTTCTCTTATTTTGTGGCAAAATTGCAGTAATTACACTTATTTCAGGGTAATAAGTCAGAAATTCCCCTTATTTTGGGGCCAACAAGACAGAAATTTCCTTTGTTTTGGGGGAAAAAGACAGAAATTCCACTTATTTAGAGGCAAAAAGGCAGAAATTCCCGTTATTTTGGAGCAAAAATGAAGAAATTTCCCTTTTTATGGCAAAAAGGTATGCATTCCCATTATTTTTAGGCAAAAAGGCAGAAATTCCCTATATTTTGGAGCAAAATTGCAGAAATTCTTCTAATTTTGGGGCAAAATGCAGAAATTCCCCTTATTTTGGGGCAAAATTCCAGAAATTTCCTTTATTTTGGGGCAAAATTGCAGGAATTTACCTTATTTTGGGGCAAAATTGCAGAAATTTCACTTATTTGGTTCAAAATTGCAGAAATTTTACTTATTTTCAGGTAAAAAGGCTGAAATTTCCTTTATTTTGGGGCAAAAAGGGAGAAATTCCCCTTATTTTGGGGCAAAATTGCAGAAATTTCCCTTATTATGGGGAAAAATTGCAGAAATTTCCCTTATTTTAGGGCAAAATTGCAGAAATTTCATTATTTCAGAGAAAAAAATCAAAAATTTTTCTTTTTTGGGGCAAAAAGTTAGTAATTCCCATTATTTTGGGGCAAAGAGGCAGAAATTCACCTTATTTTGGGGTAAAATTGCAGAAATTTTACATATTTCAGGGCAAAAAGGTAAAAATTTCCCTTATTTTGGGGCAAAATTGCAGAAATTTCACTTATTTCAGGGTAATAATCAGAAATTTCCCTTATTTTGGGACAGAAAAGACAGAAATTCCGTTTGTTTTGGGGGAAAAAGACAGAAATTCCACTTATTTAGAGGCTAAAAAGCCGAAATTCTTCTTATTTTGGAGCAAAAATGAAGAAATTTTCCTTTTTTATGTCAAAAACTTATGCATTTCCTCTATTTTCGGGCAAAATGCAGAAATTCCTTGTATTTTGAAGCAAAATTGCAGAAATTCCCCGAATTCTGGGGCAAAAAGGCAGAAATTCCCTATATGTTGGGGCAAAAAGACAGAAATTCTCCTTATTTTGGGGCAAAACTCAGAAATTCCCCTTATTTTGTGGCAAAATTTCAGAAATTTCCCTTATTTTGGGGCAAAATTGCAGAAATTTCACTTATTTTGGGGCAAAATTGCAGAAATTTCACTTATTTCAGGAAAAAAAGGCAGAAAATTTCTATATTTTAGGGCAAAAATGCAGAAATTCCCCTTATTTTGAGGTAAAAAGGCTGAAATTCCCCTTATTTGGGGGCCAAAAGGCAGAAATTTCCCTTATTTTGGGGCAAAAAAACACAAATTCCCCTTATTTTGTGGCAAAAATGCAGAAATTTCTTTTATTTTGGGGCAAAATTGCAGAAATTTCACATATTTCAGGGCATAATTCAAAAATTCTTTTTATTTTGGGGCAAAAACAGAAATTCCGTTTATTTTTGGGTAAAAAGGCAGAAATTTCACTTATTTTTAGGTAAAAAGGCTGAAATTCCTCTTATTTTGGGACAAAAATGAAGACATTTCCCTTTTTTTTGAGGCAAAAGGTATACATTCCCCTCACTTTCGGGATAATAAGCAGAAATTCCCCGTATTTTGAAGCAAAATTGCAGAAATTATCTCAATTTTCGTCCAAAAAGGCAGAAATTCTCCTTATTTTGGGGCAAAAAGACAGAAAAATCTTCTTTTTCGAAAGCAAACAGTTAGAAATTCCCCTTATTTTGGGGCAAAATTGCAGAAATTTCCTTTACATTGGGGCAAAATTGAAAAAATTTCCCTTATTTTGGGGCAAAGTTGGAGAAATTTCACTTATTTCAGGGTAATAAGTCAGAAATTCCCCTTTTTTTGGGGCAAAAAAGACAGAAATTCCCTTTGTTTTGGGGGAAAAAGACAGAAATTCCACTTATTTAAAGGCAAAAAGGAAGAAATTCCACTTATTTTGGAGCAAAAATGAAAAAATTTCCCTTTTTATGGCAAAAAGGTATGCATTCCCATTATTTTCGGGCAAAAAGGCAGAAATTCCCTGTATTTTGGAGCAAAATTGCAGAAATTCCCCTAATTTTGGGGCAAAAGGCAGAAATTCTCTTTATTTTGGGGCAAAAATCATAAATTCCCCTTATTTTGGGTCAAAATTCCAGAAATTTCCTTTATTTTGGGGCAAAATTGCAGGAATTTACCTTGTTTTGGGGCAAAATTGCAGAAATTTCACTTATTTCTGGTAAAAAGGCTGAAATTTCCTTTACTTTGGGGCAAAAAAGAAGAAATTCCTCTTATTTTGGGGCAAAATTTCAGAAATTTCCCTTATTATGGGGAAAAATTGCAGAAATTTCCCTTATTTTAGGGCAAAATTGCAGAAATTTCACTTATTTCAGAGAAAAAAAGCAAATTTTTTTTTATTTTGAAACAAAAAGGCAGAAATTCCTATTATTTTGGGCAAAAAGGCAGAAATTCACCTTATTTTGGGGTAAAATTGCAGAAATTTCACATATTTCAGGGCAAAAAGGCAGAAATTTCCCTTATTTTGGGGCAAAATTGCAGAAATTTCACTTATTTTAGGGTAATAAGTCAGAAATTCCCCTTATTTTGGAGAAAAATACAGAAATTCCCTTTGTTTTGGGGGAAAAAGACAGAAATTCCACTTATTTAGAGGTTAAAAAGCCGAAATTCTTCTTTTTTTGGAGCAAAAATGAAGAAATTTTCCTCGTTTATTTCAAAAAGTTATGCATTGCCCTTATTTTCGGGCAAAAGGGCAGAAATTCCCTGTATTTTGGAGCAAAATTGCAGAAATTCCCCTAATAGTGGGGCAAAAAGGCAGAAATTCCCTATATGTTGGGGCGAAAACACAGAAATTCTCCTTATTTTGGGGCAAAACTCAGAAATTCCCCTTATTTTGGGGCAAAATTCCAGAAATTTCCCTTATTCTGGGGCCAAATTGCAGAAATTTCACTTATTTTGGGCAAAATTGCAGAAATTTCACTTATTTCAGGGTAAAAAAGGAATTTTGTTATTTTGGGGCAAAAAGGCAGAAATTCCCCTTATTTTGAGGTAAAAAGGCTGAAATTCCCCTTATTTGGGGATAAAAAGGCAGAAATATCCTTTATTTTGGGGCAAAATTGCAGAAATTTCACTTATTACAGGGTAATAAGTCACAAATTCCTCTTAATTTGGGGCAAAAAAGACAGAACTTCCCTTTGTTTTGGGGGAAAAAGAAGAAATTCCACTTATTTAGAGGCAAGAAGGCAGAAATTCCCCTTATTTTGCAGCAAAAATGAAGAAATTTCCCTTTTTATGGCAAAAAGGTATGCATTCCCATTATTTTCGGGCAAAAAGGCCGAAATTCTCCATATTTTGGGGCAAAATTGCAGAAATTCCCCTAAATTTGGGGCAAAAGGCAGAAATTCCCTTTATTTTGGGGCAAAAATCATAAATTCCCCTTATTTTGGGACAAAATTCAAGAAATTTTTTTTTATTTTGGGGCAAAATTGCAGGAATTTACCTTATTTTGGGGCAAAATTGCAGAAATTTTTCTTATTTGGGGCAAAATTGCAGAAATTTCACTTATTTTCAGGTAAAAAGGCTGAAATTTCCTTTAGTTTGGGGCAAAAAGAAAGAAATTCCCCTTATTTTGGGGCAAAATTGCAGAAATTTCCCATATTATTGGGAAAAATTGCAGAAATTTTCCTTATTTTAGAGCAAAATAGCAGCAATTTACTTATTTCAGAGAAAAAAAGCAAAAATTTTTCTTATTTTGGGGCAAAAAGGCAGAAATTCCCATTATTTTGGGGCAAAAAATGAGAAATTCACCTTATTTTGAGGTAAAATTGCAGAAATTTCACAGATTTCAGGGCAAAAAAGCAGAAATTTCCTTTATTTTGGGGCAAAATTGCAGAAAATTCACTTATTTCAGGGTAATAAGTCAGAAATTCCCCTTATTTTGGGCCAAAAAAAAAAAAACAGAAATTTCCTTTGTTTTGGGGGAAAAAGACAGAAATTGCACTTATTGAGAAGCATAAAGGCAGAAATTCCTTTTATTTTGGAGCAAAAATGAAGAAATTTCCCTTCTTTATGGCAAAAAGTTATGCATTCCTCTTATTTTCGTGCAAAAAGGCAGAAATTCCCAGTATTTTGGAGCAAAATTGCAGAAATTCCCCTAATTGTGGTGCAAAAAGGCAGAAATTTTCTATATGTTGGGGCAAAAAGACAGAAATTCTCCTTATTTTGGGGCAAAACTCAGAAATTCCACTTATTTTGGGGCAATATTGCAGAAATTTCACTTACTTCAGGGAAAAAAGGCAGAAATTTTCCTTATTTTGGGGCAAAAAGGCAGAAATTCCTAATATTTTGTGGCAAAAATGCAGAAATTCTTCTTATTTTGAGGTAAAAAAGATGAAATTCCTCTTATTTGAGGGCAAAAAGGCAAAAATTTCCCTTATTTTGGGGCAAAATTGCAGAAACCTCACTTATTTCAGAGTAATAAGTTAGAAATGTTTCTTATTTTGGGGCAAAAAAGACAGAATATGCCTTTGTTTTGGGGGAAAAAGACAGAAATTCCACTTATTTAGAGCCAAAAAAGCACAAATTCCCATTATTTTGAAGCAAAAAATGAAGAAATTTCCCTTTTTTTAGGCAAAAAGGTATGCATTCTTATTTTCGGGCAAAAAGGCAGAAATTCCTCGTATATTGGAGCAAAATTGCAAAAATTCCCCTAATTGTGGGGCAAAAATGCAGACATTCCCTATATGTTGGGGCAAAAGACAGAAATTCTCCTTATTTTGAGGCAAAACTCAGAAATTCCACTTATTTTGGGGCAAAATTCCAGAAATTTCCCTTATTCTGGGGCAAAATTGCAGAAATTTCACTTATTTTGGGCAAAATTGCAGAAATTTCACTTATTTCAGGGAGAAAAAGGAATTTTGTTATTTTGGGGCAAAAAGGCAGAAATTCCCCTTATTTTGAGGTAAAAAGGCTGAATTTCCCCTTATTTGGGGGCAAAAAGGCAGAAATATCTCTTATTTTGGGGCAAAATTGCAGAAATTTAACTTATAACAGGGTAATAAGTCAGAAATTCTTCTTAATTTGGGGCAAAAAAGACAGAAATTCCCTTTGTTTTAGAGGAAAAAGAAGAAATTCACTTATTTAGAGGCAAGAAGGCAGAAATTCCCCTTATTTTGTTGCAAAAATGAAGAAAAATCCCATTTTATGGCAAAAAGGTATGCATTCCCATTATTTTCGGGCAAAAAGGCAGAAATTCCCCGTATTTTGGGGCAAAAAGGCAGAAATTCACCTTATTTTGGGGTAAAATTGCAGAAATTTTACATATTTCAGGGCAAAAAGGTAAAAATTTCCCTTATTTTGGGGCAAAATTGCAGAAATTTCACTTATTTCAGGGTAATAATCAGAAATTTCCCTTATTTTGGGACAGAAAAGACAGAAATTCCTTTTGTTTTGGGGGAAAAAGACAGAAATTCCACTTATTTAGAGGCTAAAAAGCCGAAATTCTTCTTATTTTGGAGCAAAAATGAAGAAATTTTCCTTTTTTATGGCAAAAACTTATGCATTTCCTCTATTTTCGGGCAAAATGCAGAAATTCCTTGTATTTTGACGCAAAATTGCAGAAATTCCCCTAATTCTGGGGCAAAAAGGCAGAAATTCCCTATATGTTGGGGCAAAAAGACAGAAATTCTCCTTATTTTGGGGCAAAACTAAGAAATTCCCCTTATTTTGGGGCAAAATTCCAGAAATTTTTCATATTTTGGGGCAAAATTGCAGAAATTTCACTTATTTTTGGGCAAAATTGCAGAAATTTCACTTATTTCAGGAAAAAAAGGCAGAAAATTTCCTTATTTTAGGGCAAAAATGCAGAAATTCCCCTTATTTTGAGGTAAAAAGGCTGAAATTCCCCTTATTTGGGGGCAAAAAGGCAGAAATTTCCCTTATTTTGGGGCAAAAAAACAGACATTCCCCTTATTTTGTGGCAAAAATGCAGAAATTTCTTTTATTTTGGGGCAAAATTGCAGAAATTTCAATTATTTCAGGGCATAATTCAAAAATTCCTTTTATTTTGGGGCAAAAAGACAGAAATTCCGTTTATTTTTGGGTAAAAAGTAAGAAATTTCAATTATTTTTAGGTAAAAAGGCTGAAATTCCTCTTATTTTCGGACAAAAATGAAGACATTTCTCTTTTTTTGTGGCAAAAGGTATACATTTCCCTTACTTTCTGGATAATAAGCAGAAATTCCCCGTATTTTGAAGCAAAATTGCAGAAATTCTCTCAATTTTCGTGCAAAAAGGCAGAAATTCTCTTTATTTTGGGGCAAATAGACAGAAAATCTTCTTTTTCGGGAGCAAACAGTTAGAAATTCCCCTAATTTTGGGGCAAAATTGCAGAAATTTTATTTACATTGGGGCAAAATTGAAAAAATTCCCCTTATTTTGGGGCAAAGTTGCAGAAATTTCACTTATTTCAGGGTAATAAGTCAGAAATTCCCCTTTTTTGGGGACAAAAAAGACAGAAATTCCCTTTGTTTTGGGGGAAAAAGACAGAAATTCCACTTATTTACAGGCAAAAATGAAGAAATTCCACTTATTTTGGAGCAAAAATGAAGAAATTTCCCTTTTTATGGCAAAAAGGTATGCATTCCCATTATTTTCGGGCAAAAAGGCAGAAATTCCCTGTATTTTGGAGCAAAATAGCAGAAATTCCCCTAATTTTGGAGCAAAAGGCAGAAATTCCCTTTATTTTGGGGCAAAAATCAGAAATTCCTCTTATTTTGGGGCAAAATTCCAGAAATTTCCTTTATTTTGGGGCAAAATTGCAGGAATTTACCTTGTTTTGGGGCAAAATTGCAGAAATTTCCATTATTAGGGGCAAAATTGCAGAAATTTCACTTTTTTCTGGTAAAAAGGCTGAAATTTGCTTTACTTTGGGGCAAAAAGGAAGAAATTCCTCTTATTTTGTGGCAAAATTTCAGAAATTTCCCTTATTATGGGGAAAAATTGCAGAAATTTCCCTTATTTTAGGGCAAAATTGCAGAAATTTCACTTATTTCAGAGAAAAAAAAGCAAAATTTTTTCTTATTTTGAAACAAAAAGGCAGACATTCCCATTATTTTGGGGCAAAAAGGCAGAAATTCACCTTATTTTGGGGATAAATTGCAGAAATTTCACATATTTCAGGGCAAAAAGGCAGAAATTTCCCTTATTTTGGGGCAAAATTGCAGAAATTTCCTTTACATTTGGGCAAAATTGAAAAAATGTCCCTTATTTTGGGGTAAAGTTGCAGAAATTTCACTTATTTCAGGGTAATAAGTCAGAAATTCCCCTTATATTGGGGCAAAAAAGACAGAAATTCCCTTTGTTTTTGGGAAAAAAGACATAAATTCCACTTATTTAAAGGCAAAAAGGAAGAAATTCCACTTATTTTGGAGCAAAAATGAAGAAATTTTCCTTTTTATGGCAAAAAGGTATGCATTCCCATTATTTTCGGGAAAAAAAGCAGAAATTCCCTGTATTTTGGAGCAAAATTGCAGAAATTCCCCTCCTTTTGGGGCAAAAAGCATAAATTCCCTTTATTTTGAGGCAAAAATCATAAATTCCCCTTCTTTTGGGGCAAAATTCCAGAAATTTCCATTATTTTGGCGCAAAATTGCAGGAATTTACCTTGTTTTGGGGCAAAATTGCAGAAATTTCCATTATTTGGGGCAAAATTGCAGAAATTTCACTTATTTCAGGCAAAAGGCTGAAATTTCCTTTACTTTGGGGCAAAAAGCGAGAAATTCCTCTTATTTTGGGGCAAAATTTCAGAAATTTCCCTTATTATGGGGAAAAATTGCAGAAATTTCCCTTATTTTAGGGCAAAATTGCAGAAATTTCACTTATTTCAAAGAAAAAATGCAAAATTTTTTCTTATTTTGAAACAAAAAGGCAGAAATTCCCATTATTTTGGGGCAAAAGGGCAGAAATTCACCTTATTTTGGGGTAAAATTGCAGAAATTTCACATATTTCAGGGCAAAAGGCAGAAATTTCCCTTATTTTGGGGCAAAATTGCAGAAATTTGTCTTATTTCAGGGTAATAAGTCAGAAATTCCCCTTATTTTGGTGAAAAATACAGAAATTCCCTTTGTTTTGGGGGAAAAAGACAGAAATTCCACATATTTAGAGGCTAAAAAGCCGAAATTCTTCTTATTTTGGAGCAAAAATGAAGAAATTTTCCTCGTTTATTTCAAAAAGTTATGCATTCCCCTTTTTTTCGGGCAAAAAGGCAGAAATTCCCTGTATTTTGGAGCAAAATTGCAGAAATTCCCCTAATTGTGGGGCAAAAAGGCAAAAATTCCCTATATGTTGGTGCGAAAACACAGAAATTCTCCTTATTTTGTGGCAAAACTCAGAAATCCCCCTTATTTTGGGGCAAAATTCCAGAAATTTTTCTTATTCTGGGGCAAAATTGCAGAAATGTCACTTATTTTGGGCAAAATTGCAGAAATTTCACTTATTTCAGGGTAAAAAAGGAATTTTGTTATTTTGGGGCAAAAAGGCAGAAATTCCCCTTATTTTGAGGTAAAAAGGCTGAAATTCCCCTTATTTGGGGTCAAAAAGGCAGAAATATCCTTTATTTTGGGGCAAAATTGCAGAAATTTCACTTATTACAGGGTAATAAGTCACAAATTCCCCTTAATTTGGGGTAAAAAAGACAGAAATTCCCTTTGTTTTGGGGGAAAAAGAAGAAATTCCACTTATTTAGAGGCAAGAAGTCAGAAATTCCCCTTACTTTGGAGCAAAAATGAAGAAATTTCCCTTTTTATGGCAAAAAGGTATGCATTCCCATTATTTTCGGGCAAAAAGGCAGAAATTTCCCATATTTTGGGGCAAAATTGCAGAAATTCCCCTAAATTTGGGGCAAAAGGCAGAAATTCCCTCTATTTTGGGGCAAAAATCATAAATTCCCCTTATTTTGGGGCAAAATTCAAAAAATTTCCTTTATTTTGGGGCAAAATTGCAGGAATTTACCTTATTTTGGGGCAAAATTGCAGAAATTTTTCTTATTTGGGGCAAAATTGCAGAAATTTCACTTATTTTCAGGTAAAAAGGCTGAAATTTCCTTTAGTTTGGGGCAAAAAGGAAGAAATACCCCTTATTTTGGGGCAAAATTGCAGAAATTTCCCTTATTATTGGGAAAAATTGCAGAAATTTTTTTTATTTTAGAGCAAAATTGCAAAATTTCACTTATTTCAGAGAAAAAAAGCAAAAATTTTTCTTATTTTGTGGCAAAAATGCAGAAATTTCTTTTATTTTGGGGCAAAAATGAAGAAAATCCTTTTTTTGTGGGAAAAGGTATACATTCCTCTTACTTTCGGGATTAAAAGCAGAAATTCCCCGTATTTTGAAGCAAAATTGCAGAAATTCTCATAATTTTCGGGCAAAAAGGCAGAAATTCTCCTTATTTTGGGGCAAAAAGACAGAAAATCTCCTTTTTTCGGGAGCAAACAGTCAGAATTTCCCCTTATATTGGGGCAAAATTGCAGAAATTTCGTTTACATTGGGGCAAAATTGCAGAAATTTTCCTTATTTTGGGGCAAAATTGGCGAAATTTCACTTATTTCAGGGTAATAAGTCAGTAATTCCCCTTATTTTGGGGCAAAAAGACAGAAATTCCCTTTGTTTTGTGGGAAAAAGACAGAAATTCCATTTATTTAGAGGCAAAAAGGCAGAAATTCCCATTATTTTGGAGCAAAAATGAAGAAATTTCCCTTTTTATGGCAAAAAGGTATGCATTCCCATTATTTTCGGGCAAAAAGGCAGATATTCCCCGTATTTTGGAGCAAAATTGCAGAAATTCCCCTAATTTTGGGGCAAAAGGCAGAAATTCCCCTTATTTTGGGGCAAAAATCAGAAATTCCTAATATTTTGGGGCAAAATTCCAGAAATTTCCTTTATTTTGGGGCAAAATTGCAGGAATTTACTTTATTTTGGTGCAAAATTGCAGAAATTTCTCTTATTTGAGGCAAAATTGCAGAAATTACACTTATTTTAAGGTAAAAAGTCTGAAATTTTCTTTATTTTGGGGCAAAAAAAAAGAAAATCCCCTTATTTTGGGGCAAAATTGCAGAAATATCCCTTATTATGGGGAAAAATTGCAAAAATTTCCCTTATTTTAGGACAAAATTGCAGAAATTTAACTTATTTCAGAGAAAAAAACAAAAATTTTTCTTATTTTGGGGCAAAAACTCAGAAATTCACCTTATTTTGAGGTAAAATTGCAGAAATCTCACATATTTCAGGGCAAAAAGGCCGAAATTTCACTTATTTTGGGGCAAAATTGCAGAAACTTCACTTATATCAGGGAAAAAAGGCAGAAATTTTTCTTATTTTGGGGCAAAAATGCAGAAATTCCCCTTATTTTGAGGTAAAAAGGCTGAAATTCCCCTTATTTGGGGGCAAAAAGACAGAAATTCCCCTTATTTTGTGGCAAAAATGCAGAAATTTCTTTTATTTTGGGGCAAATTTGCAGAAATTTCACTTATTTCAGGGCATAATTCAAAAATTCCTTTTATTTTGGGGCAAAAAGACAGAAATTCTGTTTATTTTGGGGTAAAAAGGCAGAAATTTCACTTATTTTGAGGTAAAAAGGCAGAAATTCCTTTTTTTGGGGGGCAAAAATGAAGAAATTTCCCTTTTTTGTGGCAAAAGGTATACATTTCCCTTACTTTCGGGATAAAAAGAAGAAATTCCCCGTATTTTGAAGCAAAATTGCATAAATTCTCTCAATTTTTGGGCAAAAAGGCAGAAATTTTTTTTATTTTGAAGCAAAAAGACAGAGAATCTCCTTTTTCAGGGCAAACAGTCAGAAATTCCCCATATTGTGGGGCAAAATATCAGAAATTTTTTTTACATTGGGGAAAAATTGCAGAAATTTCCCTTATTTTAAGGCAAAATTGCAGAAATTTCACTTATTTCAGGTTAATAAGTCAGAAATTCCCTATATTTTGGAGCAAAATTGCAGAAATTATTCTAATTTTGGGGCAAAAGGCAGAAATTCCCCTTATTTTGGGGCAAAATTCCAGAAATTTCCTTTATTCTGGGGCAAAATTGCAGGAATTGACCTTATTTTGGGGAAAATTGCAGAAATTTCACTTATTTGGTGCAAAATTGCAGAAATTTTATTTATTTTCAGGTAAAAAGGCTGAAATTTCCTTTATTTTGGGGCAAAAAGGGAGAAATTCCCCTTATTTTGGGGCAAAATTGCAGAAATTTCCCTTATTATGGGGAAAAATTGCACAACTTTCCCTTATTTTAGGGCAAAATTGCAGAAATTTCACTTATTTCAGAGAAAAAAATCAAAATTTTTTCTTATTTTGGGGCAAAAATGTAGAATTTCCCATTATTTTGGGGCAAAAATGCAGAAATTCACCTTATTTTGGGGTAAAATTGCAGAAATTTTACATATTTCAGGGCAAAAAGGTAAAAATTTCCCTTATTTTGGGGAAAAATTGCAGAAATTTCACTTATTTCAGGGTAATAATCAGAAATTTCCCTTATTTTGGAACAGAAAAGACAGGAATTCCCTTTGTTTTGAGGGAAAAAGACAGAAATTCCACTTATTTAGAGGCTAAAAAGCCGAAATTCTTCTTATTTTGGAGCAAAAATCAAGAAATTTTCTTTTTTTATGTCAAAAACTTATGCATTTCCTCTATTTTCGGGCAAAATGCAGAAATTCCTTGTATTTTGAAGCAAAATTGCAGAAATTCCCCTAATTCTGGGGCAAAAAGGCAGAAATTCCTTATATGTTGGGGCAAAATTCCAGAAATTTCCCTTATTTTGGGGCAAAATTGCAGATATTTCACTTATTTTAGGGTAATAAGTCAGAAATTCTCCTTATTTTGGGGCAAATAGACAGAAAATCTTCTTTTTGGGGAGCAAACAGTTAGAAATTCCCCTAATTTTAAGGCAAAATTGCAGAAATTTCCTTTACATTGGGCAAAATTGAAAAAATTTCCCTTATTTAGGGGCAAAGTTGCAGAAATTTCACTTCTTTCAGGGTAATAAGTCAGAAATTCCCCTTTTTTGGGGGCAAAAAAGACAGAAATTCCCTTTGTTTTGGGGGAAAAAGACAGAAATTCCACTTATTTAAAGGTAAAAAGGAAGAAATTCCACTTATTTTGGAGCAAAAATGAAGAAATTTCCCTTTTTATGGCAAAAAGGTATGCATTCCCATTATTTTCGGGCAAAAAGGCAGAAATTCCCTGTATTTTGGAGCAAAATTGCAGAAATTCCCCTAATTTTGGGGCAAAAGGCAGAAATTCCCTTTATTTTGGGGCAAAAATCATAAATTCCCCTTATTTTGGGGCAAAATTCCAGAAATTTCCTTTATTTTGGGGCAAAATTGCAGGAATTTACCTTGTTTTGGGGCAAAATTGCAGAAATTTCCATTATTTGGGGCAAAATTGCAGAAATTTCACTTATTTCTGGTAAAAAGGCTGAAATTTCCTTTACTTTGGGGCAAAAAGGAAGAAATTCCTCTTATTTTGGGGCAAAATTTCAGAAATTTCTTTTATTATGGGGAAAAATTGCAGAAATTTCCCTTATTTTAGGGCAAAATTGCAGAAATTTCACTTATTTCAGAGAAAAAAAGCAAAATTTTTTTAAATTTTGAAACAAAAAGGCAGAAAATCCCATTATTTTGGGGAGAAAATCAGAAATTCACCTTATTTTGGGGATAAATTGCAGAAATTTCACATATTTCAGGGCACAAAGGCAGAAATTTCCCTTATTTTGGGGCAAAATTGCAGAAATTTCCTTTACATTTGGGCAAAATTGAAAAAATTTCCCTTATTTTGGGGTAAAGTTGAAGAAACTTCACTTATTTCAGGGTAATAAGTCAGAAATTCCCCTTATTTTGGGGCAAAAAAGACAGAAATTCCCTTTGTTTTGGGGAAAAAAGACAGAAATTCCACTTATTTAAAGGCAAAAAGGAAGAAATTCCACTTATTTTGGAGCAAAAATGAAGAAATTTCCCTTTTTATGGCAAAAAGGTATGCATTCCCATTATTTTCAGGCAAAAAAGCAGAAATTCCCTGTATTTTGGAGCAAAATTGCAGAAATTCCCCTCCTTTTGGGGCAAAAGCAGAAATTCCTTTTATTTTGGGGCAAAAATCATAAATTCCCCTTATTTTGGGGCAAAAATCCAGAAATTTCCTTTATTTTGGGGCAAAATTGCAGGAATTTCCCTTATTTTGGGGCAAAATTGCAGAAATTTCCATTATTTGGGTCAAAATTGCAGAAATTTCACTTATTTCAGGTAAAAAGTCTGAAATTTCCTTTACTTTGGGGCAAAAAGCGAGAAATTCCTCTTATTTTGGGGCAAAATTTCAGAAATTTCCCTTATTATGGGTAAAAATTGCAGAAGTTTCCCTTATTTTAGGGCAAAATTGCAGAAATTTCACTTATTTCAGAGAAAAAAAGCAAAATTTTTTCTTATTTTGAAACAAAAAGGCAGAAATTCCCATTATTTTGAGGTAAAAAGGCAGAAATTCACCTTATTTTGGGGTAAAATTGCAGAAATTTCACATATTTCAGGGCAAAAAGGCAGAAATTTCACTTATTTTAGGGTAAAAAGTCAGAAATTCCCCTTATTTTGGGGAAAAATACAGAAATTCCCTTTGTTTTGGGGGAAAAAGACAGAAATTCCACTTATTTAGAGGCTAAAAAGCCGAAATTCTTCTTATTTTGGAGCAAAAATGAAAAAATTTTCCTCGTTTATTTCAAAAAGTTATGCATTCCCCTTATTTTCGGGCAAAAGGGCAGAAATTCCCTGTATTTTGGAGCAAAATTGCAGAAATTCCCCTAATAGTTTGGCAAAAAGGCAGAAATTCCCTATATGTTGGGGCGAAAACACAGAAATTCTCCTTATTTTGGGGCAAAACTCAGAAATTCCCCTTATTTTGGGGCAAAATTCCAGAAATTTCCCTTATTCTGGGGCAAAATTGCAGAAATTTCACTTATTTTGGGCAAAATTGCATAAATTTCACTTATTTCAGGGTAAAAAAGGAATTTTGTTATTTTGGGGCAAAAAGGCAGAAATTCCCCTTATTTTGAGGTAAAAAGGCTGAAATTCCCCTTATTTTGGGTCAAAAAGGCAGAAATATCCTTTATTTTGGGGCAAAATTGCAGAAATTTCACTTATTACAGGGTAATAAGTCACAAATTCCCCTTAATTTGGGGCAAAAAAGACAGAAATTCCCTTTGTTTTGGGGGAAAAAGAAGAAATTCCACTTATTTAAAGGCAAGAAGGCAGAAATTCCAATTATTTTGCAGCAAAAATGAAGAAATTTCCCTTTTTATGGCAAAAAGGTATGCATTCCCATTATTTTCGGGCAAAAAAGCAGAAATTCCCCATATTTTGGGGCAAAATTGCAGAAATTCCCCTAAATTTGGGGCAAAAGGCAGAAATTCCCTTTAATTTGGGCAAAAATCATAAATTCCCCTTATTTTGGGGAAAAATTCAAGAAATTTCCTTTATTTTGGGGCAAAATTGCAGGAATTTACCTTATTTTGGGGCAAAATTGCAGAAATTTTTCTTATTTGGGGCAAAATTGCAGAAATTTCACTTATTTTCAGGTAAAAAGGCTGAAATTTCCTTAAGTTTGGGGCAAAAAGGGAGAAATTCCTCTTATTTTGGAGCAAAATTGCAGAAATTTCCCTTATTATTGGGAAAAATTGCAGAAATTTTTCTTATTTTAGAGCAAAATTGCAGCAATTTCACTTATTTCAGAGAAAAAAAGCAAAAATTTTTCTTATTTTGGGGCAAAAAGGCAGAAATTCCCATTATTTTGGGGCAAAAATGGAGAAATTCACCTTATTTTGAGGTAAAATTGCAGAAATTTAACAGATTTCAGGGAGAAAAAGCAGAAATTTCCCTTATTTTGGGGCAAAATTGCAGAAATTTCACTTATTTCAGGGTAATAAGTCAGAAATTCCCATTATTTTGGGCCAAAAAAAAACCCAGAAATTCCCTTTGTTTTGGGGGAAAAAGACAGAAATTCCACTTATTGAGAAGCAAAAAGGCAGAAATTCCTTTTATTTTGGACCAAAAATGAAAAATTTCCCTTTTTTATGGCAAAAAGTTATGCATTCCTCTTATTTTCGTGCAAAAAGCAGAAATTCCTCGTATTTTGTAGCAAAATTGAAGAAATTCCCCTAATTGTGGTGCAAAAAGGAAGATATTCCCTATATGTTGGGACAAAAAGACAGAAATTCTCCTTATTTTGGGGCAAAATTCAGAAATTTCACTTATTTTGGGGCAATATTGCAGAAATTTCACTTACTTCAGGGAAAATAGGCAGAAATTTCCCTTATTTTGGGGCAAAAAGGAAGAAATTCCTAATATTTTGTGGCAAAAATTCAGAAAATCCCCATAGTTTGAGTTAAAAACGGTGAAATTCCCCTTATTTGTGGGCAAAAAGGCAAAAATTTTCCTTATTTTGTGGCAAAATTGCAGAAACCTCACTTATTTCAGAGTAATAAGTCAGAAAATTTTCTTATTTTGGGGCAAAAAAGACAGAAAATCCCTTTGTTTTGGGGGAAAAAGACAGAAATTCCACTTATTTAGAGGCAAAAAAGCAGAAATTCCCCTTATTTTGAAGCAAAAATGAAGAAATTTCCCTTTTTTAAGGCAAAAAGGTATGCATTCTTCTTATTTTTGGGCAAAAAGGCAGAAATTCTACGTATATTGGAGCAAAATTGCAAAAATTCCCCTAATTGTGGGGCAAAAATGCAGAAATTCCCTATATGTTGGGGCAAAAGACGGAAATTCTCCTTATTTTGGGGCAACACTCAGAAATTCCACTTATTTTGGGGCAAAATTCCAGAAATTTCCCTTATTCTGGGGCAAAATTGCAGAAATTTCATTTATTTTGTGCAAAATTGCAGAAATTTCACTTATTTCAGGGAAAAAAGGAATTTTGTTATTTTGGGGAAAAAAGGCAGAAATTCCCCTTATTTTGAGGTAAAAAGGCTGAAATTCCCCTTATATGGGGGCAAAAAGGCAGAAATATCCCTTATTTTGTGGCAAAATTGCAGAAATTTTACTTATTACAGGGTAATAAGTCAGAAATTCCCCTTAATTTGGGGCAAAAAATACAGAAATTCCCTTTGTTTTGGGGGAAAAAGAAGAAATTCCACTTATTTAGAGGCAAGAAGGCAGAAATTCCCCTTATTTTGGAGCAAAAATGAAGAAGTTTCCCTTTTTATGGCAAAAAGGTATGCATTCCCATTATTTTCGGGCAAAAAGGCAGAAATTCCCCCATATTTTGGGGCAAAATTGCAGAAATTCCCCTAAATTTGGGGCAAAAGGCAGAAATTCCCTTTATTTTGGGGCAAAAATCATAAATTCCCTTTATATTGGGGCAAAATTCAAGAAATTTCCTTTATTTTGGGGCAAAATTGCAGGAATTTACTTTATTTTGGGGCAAAATTGCAAATATTTTTCTTATTTGGGGCAAATTTGCAGAAATTTCACTTATTTTCAGGTAAAAAGGCTGAAATTTCCTTTAGTTTGGGGCAAAAAGGGAGAAATTCCCCTTATTTTGGGGCAAAATTGCAGAAATTTCCCTTATTATTGGGAAATATTGCAAAAATTTTCCTTATTTTAGAGCAAAATTGCAGCAATTTCACTTATTTCAGAGAAAAAAAGAAAAAAATTTTTCTTATTTTGGAGCAAAAAGGCAGAAATTCCCATTATTTTGGGGCAAAAGGCAGAAATTCACCTTATTTTGGGGTAAAATTGCAGTAATTTCACATATTTCATGGCAAAAAGGCAAAAATTTCCCTTATTTTGGGGCAAAATTGCAGAAATTTCACTTATTTCGGGGTAATAAGTCAGAAATTCCCCTTATTTTGGGGCAAAATACAGAAATTCCCTTTGTTTTGGGGGAAAAAGACAGAAATTCCACTTATTTAGAGGCAAAAAACAAAATTCTTCTTATTTTGGAGCAAAAATAAAGAAATTTTTCTCGTTTATGGCAAAAGGTTATGCATTCCCCTTATTTTTGGGCAAAAAGGCAGAAATTCCCTGTATTTTGGAGCAAAATTGTAGAAATTCTCATAATTGTGGGGCAAAAAGGCAGAAATTCCCTCTATGTTGGGGCAAAAACACAGAAATTCTCCTTATTTTGGGGCAAAACTCAGAAATTCCCCTTATTTTGGGGCAAAATTCCAGAAATTTCCCTTACTTTGGGGCAAAATTGCAGAAATTTCACTTATTTTGGGGCAAAATTGCAGAAATTTCAATTATTTTTAAGGAAAAAAGCCAGAAATTTTTCTTATTTTGGGGCAAAAATGCAGAAATTTACTTTATTTTGAGGTAAAAATGCTGTAATTCCCCTTATTTGGGGGCCAAACGCAGAAATATCCTTTATTTTGGGGGAAAGAGACAGAAATTCCCCTTATTTTGTGGCAAAAATTTCTTTTATTTTAGGGCAAAATTGCAGAAATTTCACATATTTCAGGGCATAATTCAAAATTTCCTTTTATTTTTGGGCAAAATAACAGAAATTCTGTTTATTTTTGTGTAAAAAGGCAGAAATTTCACTTATTTTGAGGTAAAAAGGCAGAAATTGCTCTAATTTTGGGGCAAAAATGAAGAAATTTCCCTTTTTTGTGGCAAAAGGTATACATTCCCCTTACTTTCGGGATAAAAAGCAGAAATTCCCCGTATTTTGAAGCAAAATTGCAGAAATTCTCTCAATTGTCGGGCAAAAAGGCAGAAATTCTCCTTATTTTGTGGTAAAAAGACAGAAAATCTCCTTTTTCGGGAGCAACCAGTCTGAAATTCCCCTAATTTTGGGGCAAAATTGCAGAAATTTCTTTTACATTGGGGCAAAATTGCAGAAATTTCCCTTATTTTGGGGCTAAATTGCAGAAATTTCACTTATTTAAGGGTAATAAGTCAAAAATTTCCTTTATTTTGAGGCAAAAAAGACAGAAAATCCCTTTGTTTTGGGGAAAAAGACAGAAATTCCACATATTTAGAGGCAAAAAGGCAGAAATTCCCCTTTTTTGGAGCAAAAATGAAGAAATTTCCCTTTTTATTGCAAAAAGGTATGCATACCCATTATTTTCGGGCAAAAAAGCAGAAATTCCCCGTATTTTGGAGCAAAAGTGCAGAAATTCCCCTTATTTTTGGGCAAAAGGCAGAAATTCCCATTATTTTGGGGCAAAATTCCAGAAATTTCCTTTTTTTGGGGCAAAATTGCAGGAATTTACCTTATTTTGAAGCAAAATTGCAGAAATTTCCCTTATTTGGGGCAAAATTGCAGAAATTTCACTTATTTTTAGGTAAAAAGGCTGAAATTTCCTTTGTTTTAGGGCAAAAAGGATGAAATTCCCCTTATTTTGCGGCAAAATTGCAGATATTTTTCTTATTATGTGAAAAAATTGCAAAAATTTCCCTTATTTTAGGGCAAAATTGCAGAAATTTCACTTATTTCAGAGAAAAAAAGCAAAAATTTTTCTTATTTTGGGGCAAAAAGGCAGAAATTCCCCTTATTTTGAGGGAAAAAGGTGAAATTCCCCTTATTTGGGGGCAAAAAGGCAGAAATATCCCTTATTTTGGGGCAAAATTGCAGCAATTTCACTTATTACAGAGTAATAAGTCAGGAATTCCCCTTAATTTGGGGCAAAAAAGACAGAAATTCCCTTTGTTTTGGGGGAAAAAGAAGAAATTCCACTTATTTAGAGGCAAGAAGGCAGAAATTCCCCTTATTTTGGAGCAAAAATGAAGAAGTTTCCCTTTTTATGGCAAAATGTATGCATTCCCATTATTTTCGGGCAAAAAGGAAGAAATTCCCCATATTTTGGGGCAAAATTGCAGAAATTCCCCTAAATTTGGGGCAAAAGGAAGAAATTCCCTTTGTTTTGGGGCAAAAATCATAAATTCCCCTTATTTTGGGGCAAAATTCCAGAAATTTCCTTTATTTTGTGGCAAAATTGCAGGAATTTACCTTATCTTGGGGCAAAATTGCAGAAATTTTTCTTATTTGGGGCAAAATTGCAGAAATTTCACTTATTTTCAGGTAAAAATGCTGAAATTTCCTTTAGTTTGGGGCAAAAGGGAGAAATTCCCCTTATTTAGGGGCAAAATTGCAGAAATTTCCCTTATTATTAGGAAAAATTGCAGAAATTTACTTTATTTTAGAGCAAAATTGCAGCAATTTCACTTATTTTAGAGAAAAAAAGCAAAAATTTTTCTTATTTTGGGGCAAAATTCAGAAATTCCCATTATTTTGGGGCATAAAGGCAGAAATTGACCTTATTTTGGGGTAAAATTGCAGAAATTTCACATATTTTAGGGCAAAAAGGTAGAAATTTCTCTTATTTTGGGGCAAAATTGCAGAAATTTCACTTATTTCAGGGTAATAAGTCAGAAATTCCCCTTATTTTGGGGCAAAATACAGAAATTCCTTTGTTTTGGGGGAAAAAGACAGAAATTCCACTTATTTAGAGGCAAAAAAGCAGAAATTCTTCTTATTTTGGAGCAAAAATGAAGAAATTTTTCTCGTTTATGGCAAAAGGTTATGCATTCCCCTTATTTTTGGGCAAAAAGGCAGAAATTCCATGTATTTTGGAGCAAAATTGCAGAAATTCCCCTAATTGTTGGGCAAAAAGGCAGAAATTCCCTATATGTTGGTGCAAAAACACAGAAATTCTCCTTATTTTGGGGCAAAACTCAGAAATTCCCCTTATTTTGGGGCAAAATTCCAGAAATTTCCCTTATTTTGGGGTAAAATTGCAGAAATTTCACTTATTTTGGGGCAAAATTGCAGAAATTTCAATTATTTTAAGGAAAAAAGCCAGAAATTTTTCTTATTTTGGTGCAAAAATGCAGAAATTCCCCTTATTTTGAGGTAAAATGCTGTAATTTCCCTTATTTGGGGGCAAAACGCAGAAATTTCCTTTATTTTGGGCCAAAGAGAGAGAAATTCCCCTTATTTTGTGGCAAAAATGCAGAAATTTCTTTTATTTTGGGGCAAAATTGCAGAAATTTCACATATTACAGGGAATAATTCAAAAATTCCTTTTATTTTGGGGCAAAATGACAGCAATTCCGTTTATTTTTGTGTAAAAAGGCAGAAATTTCAATTATTTTGAGGTAAAAAGGCAGAAATTGCTCTAATTTTGGGGCAAAAATGAAGAAATTTCCCTTTTTTGTAGCAAAAGGTATACATTCCCCTTACTTTCTGGATAAAAAGCAGAAATTCCCTGTATTTTGAAGCAAAATTGCAGAAATTCTCTCAATTTTCGGGCAAAAATGCAGAAATTCTCCTTATTTTGGGGTAAAAAGACAGAAAATCTCCTTTTTCGGGAGCAAACAGTCAGAAATTCCCCTAATTTTGGGGCAAAATTGCAGAAATTTCCTTTACATTGGGGCAAAATTGCAGAAATTTCCCTTATTTTGGGGCTAAATTGCAGAAATTTCACTTATTTAAGGGTAATAAGTCAGAAATTTCCCTTATTTTGAGGCAAAAAAGACAGAAAATCCCTTTGTTTTGGAGGAAAAAGACAGAAATTCCACATATTTAGAGGCAAAAAGGCAGAAATTCCCCTATTTTTGGAGCAAAAATGAAGAAATTTTCATTTTTATGGCAAAAAGGTATGCATACCCATTATTTTCGGGCAAAAAAGGCAGAAATTACCCGTATTTTTGAGCAAAAGTGCAGAAATTCCCCTTATTTTTGGGCAAAAGGCAGAAATTCCCATTATTTTGGGGCAAAATTCCAGAAATTTCATTTTTCGGGGGCAAAATTGCAGGAATTTACCTTATTTTGGGGCAAATTGCAGAAATTTCCCTAATTTGGGGCAATATTGCAGAAATTTCACTTATTTTCAGGTAAAAAGGCTGAAATTTCCTTTGTTTTAGGGCAAAAAGGAAGAAATTTCCCTTATTTTGGGGCAAAATTGCAGAAATTTTTCTTATTATGTGAAAAAATTGCAAAAATTTCCTTTATTTTAGGACAAAATTGCAGAAATTTCACTTATTTCAGAGAAAAAAAGCAAAAATTTATCTTATTTTTGGGCAAAAAGGCAGAAATTCCCCTTATTTTGAGGTAAAAAGGCTGAAATTCCGCTTATTTGGGGGCAAAAAGGCAGAAATATCCCTTTTTTGGGGCAAAATTGCAGCAATTTCACTTATTACAGGGTAATAAGTCAGAAATTCCCCTTAATTTAGGGCAAAAAAGACAGAAATTCCCTTTGTTTTGGAGGAAAAAGAAGAAATTCCACTTATTTATAGGCAAGAAGGCAGAAATTCCCCTTATTTTGGAGCAAAAATGAAGAAATTTCCCTTTTTATGGCAAAAAGGTATGCATTCCCATTATTTTTGGGCAAAAAGGCAGAAATTCCCATTATTTTGGGGCAAAATTCCAGAAATTTCCTTTTTTGGGGCAAAATTGCAGGAATTTACCTTATTTTGGGGCAAAATTGCAGTAATTTCCCTTATTTGGGGCAAAATTGCAGAAATTTCACTTATTTTCAGGTAAAAAGGCTGAAATTTCCTTTGTTTTAGGGCAAAAAGTAAGAAATTCCCCTTATTTTGGGGCAAAATTGCAGAAATTTTTCTTATTATGTTAAAAAATTGCAAAAATTTCCCTTATTTTAGGGCAAAATTGCAGAAATTTCACTTATTTCAGAGAAAAAAAGCAAAAATTTTTCTCATTTTGGGGCAAAAAGGCAGAAATTCCCCTTATTTTGAGGGAAAAAGGCTGAAATTCCCCTGATTTGGGGGCAAAAATGCAGAAATATCCCTTATTTTGGGGCAAAATTGCAGCAATTTCACTTATTACTGGGTAATAAGTCAGAAATTTCCCTTAATTTAGGGCAAAAAAGACAGAAATTCCCTTTGTTTTGGAGGAAAAAGAAGAAATTCCACTTATTTAGAGGCAATAAGGCAGAAATTCCCCTTATTTTAGAGCAAAAATGAAGAAATTTCCCTTTTTATGGCAAAAAGTTATGCATTCCCATTATTTTTGGGCAAAAAGGCAGAAATTCCCCATATTTTGGGGCAAAATTGCAGAAATTCCCCTAAATTTGGGGCAAAAGGCAGAAATTCCCTTTATTTTGGGGCAAAAATCATAAATTCCCCTTATTTTGGGGCAAAATTCAAGAAATTTCCTTTATTTTGGGGCAAAATTGCAGGAATTTACCTTATTTTGGGGCAAAATTGCAGAAATTTTTCTTATTTGGGGCAAAATTGCAGAAATTTCACTTATTTTCAGGTAAAAAGCCTGAAATTTCCTTTAGTTTGGGGCAAAAAGGGAGAAATTCTCCTTATTTTGGGGCAAAATTGCAGAAATTTTTCTTATTATTGGGAAAAATTGCAGAAATTTTCCTTATTTTAGGGCGAAACTGCAGTAATTTTACTTATTTCAGAAAAAAAAGCAAAAATTTTTCTTATTTTGAGACAAAAAGGCAGAAATTCCCATTATTTTGGGGCAAAAAGGCAGAAATTCACCTTATTTTGGGTTAAAATTGCAGAAATTTCACATATTTCAGGGCAAAAATGTAGAAATTTCCCTTATTTTGGGGCATAATTGCAGAAATTTCACTTATTTCAGGGTAATAAGTCAGAAATTCCCCTTAATTTGGGGCAAAAAAGACAGAAATTCCCTTTGTTTGGGGAAAAAAGAAGAAATTCCACTTATTTAGAGGCAAGAAGGCAGAAATTCCCCTTATTTTGGAGCAAAAATGAAGAAATTTCCCTTTTTATGGCAAAAAGTTATGCATTCTCATTATTATCGGGCAAAAAGGCAGAAATTCCCCATATTTTGGGGCAAAATTGCAGAAATTCCCCTAAATTTGGGGCAAAAGGCAGAAATTTCCTATATGTTGGGGCAAAAAAGACAGAAATTCCCTTTGTTTTGGAGGAAAAAGGCAGAAATTCCACTTATTTAGAGGCAAAAAGGCAGAAATTCCCCTTATTTTGGGGTAAAAATGAAGAAATTTCCCTTTTTATGGCAAAAAGGTATGCATTCCCATTATTTTCGGGCAAAAAGGCAGAAATTCCCCGTATTTTCGAGCAAAATTGCAGAAATTCTTCTAATTTTGGGGCAAAAGTCAGAAATTCCCTTTATTTTGGGGCAAAAATCAGAAATTCCTCTTATTTTGGGGCAGTATTCCAGAAATTTTTTTTTATTTTGGGGCAAAATTGCAGGAATTTATTTTATTTTGGGGCAAAATTGCAGAAATTTCACTTATTTTTAGGTAAAAAGGCTGAAATTTCCTTTATTTTTGGGTAAAAAGGAAGATATTCCCTTTATTTTAAGGCATAATTACAGAAATTTCCCTTATTATGGGGAAAAATTGCAGAAATTTCCTTTATTTTAGGGCAAAATTGCAGAAATTTCACTTATTTCAGAGAAAAAAAGGAAAAATTTTTCTTATTTTGGGGCAAAAAGCCAGAAATTCCCATTATTTGGGGGCAAAAAGTCAGAAATTCACCTTATTTTGGGGTAAAATTGCAGAAATTTCACATATTTCAGGGCAAAAAGGCAGAAATTTCCCTTATGTTGGGGCAAAATTGCAGAAATTTCACTTATTTCAGGGTAATAAGTCAGAAATTCCCCTTATTTTGGGGCAAAAAAGACAGAAATTCCCTTTGTTTTGGGGGAAAAAGACAGAAATTCCACTTATTTAGAGGCAAAAAAGCAGAAATTCTTCTTATTTTGGAGCAAAAATGAAGAAATTTTTCTCGTTTATTTCAAAAATTATGCATTCCCCTTATTTTCGGGATAAAAGGCAGAAATTCCCTGTATTTTGGAGCAAAATTGCAGAAATTCCCCTAATTGTGGGGCAAAAAGGCAGAAATTCCCTATATGTTGGGGCAAAAAGAAAGAAATTCTCCTTATTTTGGGGCAAAACTCAGAAATTCCCCTTATTTTGGGGCAAAATTCCAGAAATTTCCCTTATTTTGGGGCAAAATTGAAGAAATTTCACTTATTTTGGGGCAAAATTGCAGAAATTTCACTTATTTTAGGGAAAAAAGGCAGAAATTTTCCTTATTTTGGGGCAAAAATGCAGAAATTCCCCTTATTTTGAGGTAAAAAGTCTGAAATTCTTTTTATTTGGAGGCAAAAAGGCAGAAATTTCCCTTATTTTGTGGCACAAAGACAGAAATTCCCCTTATTTTGTGGCAAAAATGCAGAAATTTCTTTTATTTTGGGGCAAAAATGAAGAAAATTCTTTTTTTGTAAGAAAAGGTATACATTCCTCTTACTTTCGGGATTAAAAGCAGAAATTTCCTGTATTTTGAAGCAAAATTGCAGAAATTCTCATAATTTTCGGGCAAAAAGGCAGAAATTCTCCTTATTTTGGGGCAAAAAGACAGAAAATCTCCTTTTTTTGGGAGCAAACAGTCAGAATTTCCCCTTATTTTGGGTCAAAATTGCAGAAATTTCGTTTACATTGGGGCAAAATTGCAGAAATTTTTCTTATTTTGGGGCAAAATTGCAAAAATTTCACTTATTTCAAGGTAATAAATCAGTAATTCCCCTTATTTTGGGGCAAAAAGACAGAAATTCCCATGTTTTGGGAGAAAAAGACAGAAATTCCATTTATTTAGAGGCAAAAAGGCAGAAATTCCCCTTATTTTGGAGCAAAAATGAAGAAATTTCCCTTTTTATGGCAAAAAGGTATGCATTCCTATTATTTTCGGGCAAAAAGGCAGTTATTCCCCGTATTTTGGAGCAAAATTGCAGAAATTCCCCTAATTTTGGGGCAAAGGGCAGAAATTCCCTTTATTTTGGGGCAAAAATCAGAAATTCCCCTTATTTTGGGGCAAAATTCCAGAAATTTCCTTTATTTTGGGGCAAAATTGCAGGAATTTACCTTATTTTGCTGCAAAATTGCAGAAATTTCTTTTATTTGAGGAAAAATTGCAGAAATTTCACTTATTTTCAGGTAAAAAGTCTGAAATTTTCTTTATTTTGGGGCAAAAAGGGAGAAAATCCCCTTATTTTGGGGCAAAATTGCAGAAATTTCTC
This sequence comes from Micromys minutus, assembly GCF_963924665.1. Classification (NCBI taxonomy): domain Eukaryota; kingdom Metazoa; phylum Chordata; class Mammalia; order Rodentia; family Muridae; genus Micromys; species Micromys minutus. The sequence continues at coordinate 57,821 of NW_027667202.1, read as the reverse complement.
TTATTATGGGGAAAAATTGCAGAAATTTCCCTTATTTTAGGGCAAAATTGCAGAAATTTCACTTATTTCAGAGAAAAAAACAAAAATTTTTCTTATTTTGTGGCAAAAACTCAGAAATTCACCTTATTTTGGGGTAAAATTGCAGAAATTTCACATATTTCAGGGCAAAAAGGCAGAAATTTCCCTTATTTTGGGGCAAAAATGCAGAAATTTCACTTATATCAGGGAAAAAAGGCAGAAATTTTCCTTAATTTGGGGAAAAAATGCAGAAATTCTCCTTATTTGGAGGTAAAAAGGCTGAAATTCTCCTTATTTGGGGGCAAAAACACAGAAATTCCCCTTATTTTGTGGCAAAAATGCAGAAATTTCTTTTATTTTGGGGCAAATTTGCAGAAATTTCACTTATGTCAGGGCATAATTCAAAAATTCCTTTTATTTTGGGGCAAAAAGACAGAAATTCTGTTCATTTTGGGGTAAAAAGGCAGAAATTTCAATTATTTTGAGGTAAAAAGGCAGAAATTCCTCTTTTTGGGGGGCAAAAATAATGAAATTTTCCTTTTTTGTGGCAAAAGGTATACATTTCCCTTACTTTCGGGATAAAAAGCAGAAATTCCTCGTATTTTGAAGCAAAATTGCATAAATTCTCCCAATTTTTTGGGCAAAAAGGCAGAAATTCTTTTTATTTTGAGGCAAAAAGACAGAAAATCTCCTTTTTCAGGAGCAAACAGTCAGAAATTCCCCATTTTGTGGGGCAAAATTGCAGAATTTTTTTTTTTACATTGGGGCAAAATTGCAGAAATTTCCCTTATTTTAAGGCAAAATTGCAGAAATTTCACTTATTTCAGGTTAATAAGTCAGAAATTCCCCTTATTTTGGGGCAAAATTGCCAAAATTTGCTTTACATTGGGGCAAAATTGCAAAAATCTCTCTTATTTTGTTGCAAAATTGCAGAAATTTCACTTATTTCAATTTAGTAAGTCAGAAATTCCCCTTATTTTGGGGCAAAAAAGACAGAAATTCCCTTTGTTTTGGGGGAAAAAGACAGAAATTCCACTTATTTAGAGGCAAAAAGGCAGAAATTCCCATTATTTTGGAGCAAAAATGAAGAAATTTCCCTTTTTATGGCAAAAAACTATGCATTCCCATTATTTTCAGACAAAAAGGCAGAAATTCCCTGTATTTTGGAGCAAAATTGCAGAAATATTTCTAATTTTGGGGCAAAAGGCAGAAATTCCCCTTATTTTGGGGCAAAATTCCAGAAATTTCCTTTATTTTGGGGCAAAATTGCAGGAATTTACCTTATTTTGGGGCAAAATTGCAGAAATTTCACCTATTTGGTGCAAAATTGCAGAAAGTTTACTTATTTTCAGGTATAAAGGCTGAAATTTCCTTTATTTTGGAGCAATAAGGGAGAAATTCCCCTTATTTTGGGGCAAAATTGCAGAAATTTCCCTTATTATGGGGAAAAATTGCAGAAATTTCCCTTATTTTAGGGCAAAATTGAAGAAATTTCACTTATTTCAGAGAAAAAAAGCAAAAATTTTTCTTTTTTTGGGGCAAAAAGGTAGAAATTCCCATTATTTTGGGGCAAAATGCAGAAATTCACCTTATTTTGTGGTAAAATTGCAGAAATTTCACATATTTCAGGGCAAAAAGGTAGAAATTTCCCTTATTTTGGGGCAAAATTGCAGAAATTTCACTTATTTCAGGGTAATAAGTCAGAAATTTCCCTTATTTTGGGACAAAAAAGACAAATTTTCCCTTTGATTTGGAGGAAAAAGACAGAAATTCCACTAATTTAGAGGCTAAAAAGCCGAAATTCTTCTTATTTTGGAGCAAAAATGAAGAAATTTTCCTTTTTTATGGCAAAATCTTATGCATTTCCTCTATTTTCGGGCAAAATGCAGAAATTCCTTGTATTTTGGAGCAAAATTGCAGAAATTCCCCTAATTCTGGGGCAAAAAGGCAAAAATTCCCTATATGTTGAGGCAAAAAGACAGAAATTCTCCTTATTTTGGGGCAAAACTCAGAAATTCCCCTTATTTTGGGGCAAAATTCCAGAAATTTCCTTTATTTTGGGGCAAAATTGCAGAAATTTCACTTATTTTGGGGCAAAATTGCAGAAATTTCACTTATTTCAGGGAAAAAAGGCAGAAATTTTCCTTATTTTAGGGCAAAAATGCAGAAATTCCCCTTATTTTGAGGTAAAAAGGCTGAAATTCCCCTTATTTGGGGGCAAAAAGGCAGAAATTTCCCTTATTTTGGGAAAAAAAACACAAATTCTCGTTATTTTGTGGCAAAAATGCAGAAATTTCTTTTATTTTGGGGCAAAATTGCAGAAATTTCACATATTTCAGGGCATAATTCAAAAATTCCTTTTATTTTGGGGCAAAATGAAGGAAATTCCGTTTATTTTTGTTTAAAAAGGCAGAAATTTCACTTATTTTGAGGTAAAAAGGCAGAAATTGCTCTAATTTTGGGGCAAAATGAAGAAATTTCCCTTTTTTGTGGCAAAAGGTATACATTCCCCTTACTTTCGGGATAATAAGCAGAAATTCCCCGTATTTTGAAGCAAAATTGCAGAAATTCTCTCAATTTTCGTGCAAAAAGGCAGAAATTCTCCTTCTTTTGGGGCAAAAAGACAGAAAAATCTCCTTTTTCGGGAGCAAACAGATAGAAATTCCCCTTATTTTTGGGCAAAATTGCAAAAATTTCACTTATTTCAGGGTAATAAGTCAGAAATTCCCCTTATTTTGGTGAAAAATACAGAAATTCCCTTTGTTTTGGGGGAAAAAGACAGAAATTCCACTTATTTAGAGGCTAAAAATCCTAAATTCTTCTTATTTTGGAGCAAAAATGAAGAAATTTTCCTCGTTTATTTCATAAAGTTATGCATTCCCCTTTTTTTCGGGCAAAAAGGCAGAAATTCCCTGTATTTTAGAGCAAAATTGCAGAAATTCCCATAATTGTGGGGCAAAAAGGCAGAAATTCCCTATATGTTGGGGCGAAAACACAGAAATTCTCTTTATTTTGGGGCAAAATTCCAGAAATTTCCCTTATTCTGGGGCAAAATTGCAGAAATTTCACTTATTTTGAGCAAAATTGCAGAAATTTAACTTATTTCAGGGAAAAAAAGGAATTTTGTTATTTTGGGGGCAAAAAGGCAGAAATTCCACTTATTTTGAGGTAAAAAGGCTGAAATTCCCCTTATTTGGGGGCAAAAAGGCAGAAATATCCCTTATTTTGGGGCAAAATTGCAGAAATTTCACTTATTACAGGGTAATAAGTCAGAAATTCCCCTTAATTTGGGGCAAAAAAGACAGAAGTTCCCTTTGTTTTGGGGGAAAAACAAGAAATTCCACTTATTTAGAGGCAAGAAGGCAGAAATTCCCCTTATTTTGGAGCAAAAATGAAAAAGTTTCCCTTTTTATGGCAAAAAGTTATGCATTCCCATTATTTTCGGGCAAAAAGGCAGAAATTCCCCTTATTTTGGGGCAAAATTCAAGAAATTTCCTTTATTTTGGGCAAAATTGCAGGAATTTACCTTATTTTGGGGCAAAATTGCAGAAATTTTCTTATTTGGGGCAAAATTGCAGAAATTTCACTTATTTTCAGGTAAAAAGGCTGAAATTTCCTTTAGTTTGGGGCAAAAAGGGAGATATTCCCCTTATTTTTGGGCAAAATTGCAGAAATTTCCCTTATTTTTGGGAAAAATTGCAAAAATTTTTTTATTTTAGAGCAAAATTGCAGCAATTTTACTTATTTCAGAGAAAAAAAACAAAAATTTTTCTTATTTTGGGGCAAAAAGGCAGAAATTCCCATTATTTTGGGGCAAAAAGGCAGAAATTTACCTTATTTTGTGGTAAAATTGCAGAAATTTCACATATTTCAGGGCAAAAAGGCAGAAATTTCCCTTATTTGGGGGCAAAATTGCAGAAATTTCACTTATTTCAGGGTAATAAGTCAGAAATTCCCCTTATTTTGGGGCAAAAAAGACAGAAATTCCCTTTGTTTTGGGGGAAAAAGACAGAAATTCCACTTATTTAGAGGCAATAAAGCAGAAATTCTTATTTTGGAGCAAAAATGAAGAAATTTTTCTTGTTTATTTCAAAAATTATGCATTCCCTTTATTTTCGGGGTAAAAGGCAGAAATTCCCTGTATTTTGGAGCAAAATTGCATAAATTCCCCTAATTGTGGGGCAAAAAGGCAGAAATTCCCTATATGTTGGGGCAAAAAGAAAGAAATTCTCCTTATTTTGGGGCAAAACTCAGAAATTCCCCTTATTTTGGGGCAAAATTCCAGAAATTTCCCTTATTTTGGGGCAAAATTGCAGAAATTTCACTTATTTTGGGGCAAAATTGCAGAAATTTCACTTATTTCAGGGAAAAAAGGCAGAAATTTTCCTTATTTTAGGGCAAAAATGCAGAAATTCCCCTTATTTTGAGGTAAAAAGGCTGAAATTCCCCTTATTTGGGGGCAAAAAGGCAGAAATTTCCCTTATTTTGGGAAAAAAAACACAAATTCTCGTTATTTTGTGGCAAAAATGCAGAAATTTCTTTTATTTTGGGGCAAAATTGCAGAAATTTCACATATTTCAGGGCATAATTCAAAAATTCCTTTTATTTTGGGGCAAAATGAAGGAAATTCCGTTTATTTTTGTTTAAAAAGGCAGAAATTTCACTTATTTTGAGGTAAAAAGGCAGAAATTGCTCTAATTTTGGGGCAAAATGAAGAAATTTCCCTTTTTTGTGGCAAAAGGTATACATTCCCCTTACTTTCGGGATAATAAGCAGAAATTCCCTGTATTTTGAAGCAAAATTGCAGAAATTCTCTCAATTTTCGTGCAAAAAGGCAGAAATTCTCCTTCTTTTGGGGCAAAAAGACAGAAAAATCTCCTTTTTCGGGAGCAAACAGATAGAAATTCCCCTTATTTTTGGGCAAAATTGCAAAAATTTCACTTATTTCAGGGTAATAAGTCAGAAATTCCCCTTATTTTGGTGAAAAATACAGAAATTCCCTTTGTTTTGGGGGAAAAAGACAGAAATTCCACTTATTTAGAGGCTAAAAATCCTAAATTCTTCTTATTTTGGAGCAAAAATGAAGAAATTTTCCTCGTTTATTTCAAAAAGTTATGCATTCCCCTTTTTTTCGGGCAAAAAGGCAGAAATTCCCTGTATTTTAGAGCAAAATTGCAGAAATTCCCATAATTGTGGGGCAAAAAGGCAGAAATTCCCTATATGTTGGGGCGAAAACACAGAAATTCTCTTTATTTTGGGGCAAAATTCCAGAAATTTCCCTTATTCTGGGGCAAAATTGCAGAAATTTCACTTATTTTGAGCAAAATTGCAGAAATTTAACTTATTTCAGGGAAAAAAAGGAATTTTGTTATTTTGGGGGCAAAAAGGCAGAAATTCCACTTATTTTGAGGTAAAAAGGCTGAAATTCCCCTTATTTGGGGGCAAAAAGGCAGAAATATCCCTTATTTTGGGGCAAAATTGCAGAAATTTCACTTATTACAGGGTAATAAGTCAGAAATTCCCCTTAATTTGGGGCAAAAAAGACAGAAGTTCCCTTTGTTTTGGGGGAAAAACAAGAAATTCCACTTATTTAGAGGCAAGAAGGCAGAAATTCCCCTTATTTTGGAGCAAAAATGAAAAAGTTTCCCTTTTTATGGCAAAAAGTTATGCATTCCCATTATTTTCGGGCAAAAAGGCAGAAATTCCCCTTATTTTGGGGCAAAATTCAAGAAATTTCCTTTATTTTGGGCAAAATTGCAGGAATTTACCTTATTTTGGGGCAAAATTGCAGAAATTTTCTTATTTGGGGCAAAATTGCAGAAATTTCACTTATTTTCAGGTAAAAAGGCTGAAATTTCCTTTAGTTTGGGGCAAAAAGGGAGATATTCCCCTTATTTTTGGGCAAAATTGCAGAAATTTCCCTTATTTTTGGGAAAAATTGCAAAAATTTTTTTATTTTAGAGCAAAATTGCAGCAATTTTACTTATTTCAGAGAAAAAAAACAAAAATTTTTCTTATTTTGGGGCAAAAAGGCAGAAATTCCCATTATTTTGGGGCAAAAAGGCAGAAATTTACCTTATTTTGTGGTAAAATTGCAGAAATTTCACATATTTCAGGGCAAAAAGGCAGAAATTTCCCTTATTTGGGGGCAAAATTGCAGAAATTTCACTTATTTCAGGGTAATAAGTCAGAAATTCCCCTTATTTTGGGGCAAAAAAGACAGAAATTCCCTTTGTTTTGGGGGAAAAAGACAGAAATTCCACTTATTTAGAGGCAATAAAGCAGAAATTCTTATTTTGGAGCAAAAATGAAGAAATTTTTCTTGTTTATTTCAAAAATTATGCATTCCCTTTATTTTCGGGGTAAAAGGCAGAAATTCCCTGTATTTTGGAGCAAAATTGCATAAATTCCCCTAATTGTGGGGCAAAAAGGCAGAAATTCCCTATATGTTGGGGCAAAAAGAAAGAAATTCTCCTTATTTTGGGGCAAAACTCAGAAATTCCCCTTATTTTGGGGCAAAATTCCAGAAATTTCCCTTATTTTGGGGCAAAATTGCAGAAATTTCACTTATTTTGGGGCAAAATTGCAGAAATTTCACTTATTTCAGGGAAAAAAGGCAGAAATTTTCCTTATTTTAGGGCAAAAATGCAGAAATTCCCCTTATTTTGAGGTAAAAAGTCCAAAATTCTTCTTATTTGGAGGCAAAAAGGCAGAAATTTCCCTTATTTTGGGGCAAAAAGAGAGAAATTCCCCTTATTTTGTGGCAAAAATGCAGAAATTTCTTTTATTTTGGGGCAAAAATGAAGAAAATCCTTTTTTTGTGAGAAAAGGTATACATTCCTCTTACTTTCGGGATTAAAAGCAGAAATTTCCCGTATTTTGAAGCAAAATTGCAGAAATTCTCATAATTTTTGGGCAAAAAGGCAGAAATTCTCCTTATTTTGGGTCAAAAAGACAGAAAATCTCCTTTTTTGGGAGCAAACAGTCAGAACTTCTCCTTATTTTGGGGCAAAATTGCAGAAATTTCGTTTACATTGGGGCAAAATTGCAGAAATTTTCCTTATTTTGGGGCAAAATTGCAGAAATTTCACTTATTTCAGGGTAATAAATCAGTAATTCCCCTTATTTTGGGGCAAAAAAGACAGAAATTCCCTTTGTTTTGGGGGCAAAAGACAGAATTTCCATTTATTTAGAGGCAAAAAGGCAGAAATTCCCCTTATTTTGGAGCAAAAATGAAGAAATTTCCCTTTTTATGGCAAAAAGGTATGCATTCCCATTATTTTCAGGCAAAAAGGCAGAAATTCCCTGTATTTTAGAGCAAAATTGCAGAAATTCTTCTAATTTTGGGGCAAAAGGCAGAAATTCCCCTTATTTTGGGGCAAAATTCCAGAAATTTCCTTTATTTTGGGGCAAAATTGCAGGAATTTACCTTATTTTGGGTCAAAATTGCAGAAATTTCACCTATTTGGTGCAAAATTGCAGAAATTTTACTTATTTTCAGGTATAAAGGCTGAAATTTCCTTTATTTTGGGGCAATAAGGGAGAAATTCCCCTTATTTTGGGGCAAAATTGCAGAAATTTCCCTTATTATGGGGAAAAATTGCAGAAATTTCCCTTATTTTAGGGCAAAATTGCAGAAATTTCACTTATTTTAGAGAAAAAAATCAAAAATTTTTCTTTTTTGGGGCAAAAAGGTAGAAATTCCCATTATTTTGGGGCAAAAAGGCAGAAATCCACCTTATTTTGGGGTAAAATTGCAGAAATTTCACATATTTCAGAGCAAAAAGGTTGAAATTTCCCTTATTTTGGGGCAAAATTGCAGAAATTTCACTTATTTCAGGGTAATAAGTCAGAAATCTCCCTTATTTTGGGACAAAAAAGACAAAAATTCCCTTTGTTTTGGGGGAAAAAGACAGAAATTCCACTTATTTAGAGGCTAAAAAGCCGAAATTCTTCTTATTTTGGAGCAAAATGAAGAAATTTTCATTTTTTATGGCAAAAACTTATGCATTTCTTCTATTTTCGGGCAAAATGCAGAAATTCCTTGTATTTTGGAGCAAAATTGCAGAAATTCCCCTAATTCTGGGGCAAAAAGGCAAAAATTCCCTATATGTTGGGGCAAAAAGACAGAAATTCTCCTTATTTTGGGGCAAAACTCAGAAATTCCCCTTATTTTGGGGCAAAATTACAGAAATTTCCCTTATTTTGGGGCAAAATTGCAGAAATTTCACTTATTTTGGGGCAAAATTGCAGAAATTTCACTTATTTCAGGGAAAAAAGGCAGAAATTTTCCTTATTTTAGGGCAAAAATGCAGAAATTCCCCTTATTTTGAGGTAAAAAGGCTGAAATTCCCCTTATTTGGGGGCAAAAAGGCAGAAATTTCCCTTATTTCTGGGCAGAAAAACACAAATTCTCCTTATTTTGTAGCAAAAATGCAGAAATTTCTTTTATTTTGGGGCAAAATTGGAGAAATTTCACATATTTCAGGGCATAATTCAAAAATTCCTTTTATTTTGGGGCAAAATGAAGGAAATTCCGTTTATTTTTGTTTAAAAAGGCAGAAATTTCACTTATTTTGAGGTAAAAAGGCAGAAATTGCTCTAATTTTGGGGCAAAAATGAAGAAATTTCCCTTTTTTGTGGCAAAAGGTATACATTCCCCTTACTTTCGGGATAATAAGCAGAAATTCCCCGTATATTGAAGCAAAATTGCAGAAATTCTCTCAATTTTCGTGCAAAAAGGCAGAAATTCTCCTTCTTTTGGGGCAAAAAGACAGAAAATCTCCTTTTTCGGGAGCAAACAGATAGAAATTCCCCTTATTTTAGGGCAAAATTGCAAAAATTTCACTTATTTCAGGGTAATAAGTCAGAAATTCCCCTTATTTTGGTGAAAAATACAGAAATTCCCTTTGTTTTGGGGGAAAAAGACAGAAATTCCACTTATTTAGAGGCTAAAAGGCCTAAATTCTTCTTATTTTGGAGCAAAAATGAAGAAATTTTCCTCGTTTATTTCAAAAAGTTATGCATTCCCCTTTTTTTCGGGCAAAAAGGCAGAAATTCCCTGTATTTTGGAGCAAAATTGCAGAAATTCCCATAATTGTGGGGCAAAAAGGCAGAAATTCCCTATATGTTGGGGCGAAAACACAGAAATTCTCTTTATTTTGGGGCAAAACTCAGAAATTCCACTTATTTTGGGGCAAAATTCCAGAAATTTCCCTTATTCTGGGGCAAAATTGCAGAAATTTCACTTATTTTGAGCAAAATTGCAGAAATTTCACTTATTTCAGGGAAAAAAAGGAATTTTGTTATTTTGGGGGCAAAAAGGCAGAACTTCCACTTATTTTGAGGTAAAAAGGCTGAAATTCCCCTTATTTGGGGGCAAAAAGGCAGAAATATCCCTTATTTTGGGGCAAAATTGCAGAAATTTCACTTATTACAGGGTAATAAGTCAGAAATTCCTTTTAATTTGGGGCAAAAAAGACAGAAGTTCCCTTTTTTTTGGGGGAAATTCAAGAAATTCCACTTATTTAGAGGCAAGAAGGCAGAAATTCCCCTTTTTTTGGAGCAAAAATGAAGAAGTTTCCCTTTTTATGGCAAAAAGGTATGCATTCCCATTATTTTCGGGCAAAAAGGCAGAAATTCCCCTTATTTTGGGGCAAAATTCAAGAAATTTCCTTTATTTTGGGGCAAAATTGCAGGAATTTACCTTATTTTGGGGCAAAATTGCAGAAAATTTTCTTATTTGGGGCAAAATTGCAGAAATTTCACTTATTTTCAGGTAAAAAGGCTGAAATTTCCTTTAGTTTGGGGCAAAAAGGGAGAAATTCCCCTTATTTTTGGGCAAAATTGCAGAAATTTCCCTTATTTTTGGGAAAAATTGCAAAAATTTTCCTTATTTTAGAGCAAAATTGCAGCAATTTTACTTATTTCAGAGAAAAAAAACAAAAATTTTTCTTATTTTGGGGCAAAAAGGCAGAAATTCCCATTATTTTGGGGCTAAAAAGCAGAAATTTACCTTATTTTGTGGTAAAATTGCAGAAATTTCACATATTTCAGGGCAAAAAGGCAGAAATTTCCCTTATTTTGGGGCAAAATTGCAGATATTTCACTTATTTCAGGGTAATAAGTCAGAAATTCCCCTTATTTTGGGGCAAAATACAGAAATTCCCTTTGTTTTGGGGGAAAAATACAGAAATTCCACTTATTTAGAGGCAAAAAAGCAGAAATTCTTCTTATTTTGGAGCAAAAATGAAGAGATTTTTCTCGTTTATGGCAAAAACTTATGCATTCCCCTTATTTTTGGGCAAAAAGGCAGAAATTCCCTGTATTTTGGAGCAAAATTGCAGAAATTCCCCTAATTGTGGGGCAAAAAGGCAGAAATTCCTTATATGTTGGGGCAAAAACACAGAAATTCTCCTTATTTTGGGGCAAAACTCAGAAATTCCCCTTATTTTGGGGCAAGATTCCAGAAATTTCCCTTATTTTGGGGCAAAATTGCAGAAATTTCACTAATTTGGGGCAAAATTGCAGAAATTTCAATTATTTTAAGGAAAAAAGCCAGAAATTTTTCTTATTTTGGGGCAAAAATGCAGAAATTCCCCTTATTTTGAGGTAAAAATGCTGTAATTCCCCTTATTTGGGGACAAAAATGCAGAAATTTCCCTTATTTTGGGGCAAAGAGACAGAAATTCCCCTTATTTTGTGGCAAAAATGCAGAAATTTCTTTTATTTTGGGGCAAAATTGCAGAAATTTCACATATTTCAGGGCATAATTCAAAAATTCCTTTTATTTTTGGGCAAAATGACAGAAATTCCGTTTATTTTTGTGTAAAAAGGCAGAAATTTCACTTATTTTGAAGTAAAAAGGAAGAAATTGCTCTAATTTTGGGGCAAAAATGAAGAAATTTCCCTTTTTTGTGGCAAAAGGTATACATTCCCCTTACTTTCCGGATAAAAATCAGAAATTCCCCGTATTTTGAAGCAAAATTGCAGAAATTCTCTCAATTTTCGGGCAAAAAGGCAGAAATTCTCCTTATTTTTTGGTAAAAAGACAGAAAATCTCCTTTTTCGGGAGCAAACAGTCAGAAATTCCCATTATTTTGGGGCAAAAAAGACAGAAATTCCCTTTGTTTTGGGGGAAAAAGACAGAAATTCCACTTATTTAGAGGCAATAAAGCAGAAATTCTTATTTTGGAGCAAAAATGAAGAAATTTTTCTCGTTTATTTCAAAAATTATGCATTCCCCTTATTTTCGGGGTAAAAGGCAGAAATTCCCTGTATTTTGGAGCAAAATTGCATAAATTCCCCTAATTGTGGGGCAAAAAGGCAGAAATTCCCTATATGTTGGGGCAAAAAGAAAGAAATTCTCCTTATTTTGGGGCAAAACTCAGAAATTCCCCTTATTTTGGGGCAAAATTCCAGAAATTTCCCTTATTTTGGGTCAAAATTGAAGAAATTTCACTTATTTTGGGGCAAAATTGCAGAAATTTCACTTATTTTAGGGAAAAAATCCAGAGATTTTCCTTATTTTGGGGCAAAAATGCAGAAATTCCCCTTATTTTGAGGTAAAAAGTCCGAAATTCTTCTTATTTGGAGGAAAAAAGGCAGAAATTTCCCTTATTTTGGGGCAAAAAGACAGAAATTCCCCTTATTTTGTGGCAAAAATGCAGAAATTTCTTTTATTTTGGGGCAAAAATGAAGAAAATCCTTTTTTTGTGAGAAAAGGTATACATTCCTCTTACTTTCGGGATTAAAAGCAGAAATTTCCCGTATTTTGAAGCAAAATTGCAGAAATTCTCATAATTTTTGGGCAAAAAGGCAGAAATTCTCCTTATTTTGGGTCAAAAAGACAGAAAATCTCCTTTTTTGGGAGCAAACAATCAGAATTTCTCCTTATTTTGGGGCAAAATTGCAGAAATTTCGTTTACATTGGGGCAAAATTGCAGAAATTTTCCTTATTTTGGGGCAAAATTGCAGAAATTTAACTTATTTCAGGGTAATAAATCAGTAATTCCCCTTATTTTGGGGCAAAAAAGACAGAAATTCCCTTTGTTTTGGGGGCAAAAGACAGAAATTCCATTTATGTAGAGGCAAAAAGGCAGAAATTCCCCTTATTTTGGAGCAAAAATGAAGAAATTTTCCTTTTTATGGCAAAAAGGTATGCATTCCCATTATTTTCAGGCAAAAAGGCAGAAATTCCCTGTATTTTAGAGCAAAATTGCAGAAATTCTTCTAATTTTGGGGCAAAAGGCAGAAATTCCCCTTATTTTGGGGCAAAATTCCAGAAATTTCCTTTATTTTGGGACAAAATTGCAGGAATTTACCTTATTTTAGGTCAAAATTGCAGAAATTTCACCTATTTGGTGCAAAATTGCAGAAATTTTACTTATTTTCAGGTATAAAGGCTGAAATTTCCTTTATTTTGAGGCAATAAGGGAGAAATTCCCCTTATTTTGGGGCAAAATTGCAGAAATTTCCCTTATTATGGGGAAAAATTGCAGAAATTTCCCTTATTTTAGGGCAAAATTGCAGAAATTTCACTTATTTTAGAGAAAAAAAGCAAAAATTTTTCTTTTTTTGGGGCAAAAAGGTAGAAATTCCCATTATTTTGGGGCAAAAAGGCAGAAATCCACCTTATTTTGGGGTAAAATTGCAGAAATTTCACATATTTCAGAGCAAAAAGGTAGAAATTTCCCTTATTTTGGGGCAAAATTGCAGAAATTTCACTTATTTCAGGGTAATAAGTCAGAAATCTCCCTTATTTTGGGACAAAAAAGACAAAAATTCCCTTTGTTTTGGGGGAAAAAGACAGAAATTCCACTTATTTAGAGGCTAAAAAGCCGAAATTCTTCTTATTTTGGAGCAAAATGAAGAAATTTTCCTTTTTTATGGCAAAAACTTATGCATTTCCTCTATTTTCGGGCAAAATGCAGAAATTCCTTGTATTTTGGAGCAAAATTGCAGAAATTCCCCTAATTCTGGGGCAAAAAGGCAAAAATTCCCTATATAGTAGGGCAAAAAGACAGAAATTCTCCTTATTTTGGGGCAAAACTCAGAAATTCCCCTTATTTTGGGGCAAAATTCCAGAAATTTCCCTTATTTTGGGGCAAAATTGCAGAAATTTCACTTATTTTGGGGCAAAATTGCAGAAATTTCACTTATTTCAGGGAAAAAATGCAGAAATTTTCCTTATTTTAGGGCAAAAATGCAGAAATTCCCCTTATTTTGAGGTAAAAAGGCTGAAATTCCCCTTATTTTGGGGGCAAAATGCAGAAATTTCCCTTATTTTGGGGCAGAAAAACACAAATTCTCCTTATTTTGTGGCAAAAATGCAGAAATTTCTTTTATTTTGGGGCAAAATTGGAGAAATTTCACATATTTCAGGGCATAATTCAAAAATTCCTTTTATTTTGGGGCAAAATGACAGAAATTCCGTTTATTTTTGTTTAAAAAGGCAGAAATTTCACTTATTTTGAGGTAAAATGGCAGAAATTGCTCTAATTTTGGGGCAAAAATGAAGAAATTTCCCTTTTTTGTGGCAAAAGGTATACATTCCCCTTACTTTCGGGATAATAAGCAGAAATTCCCCGTATATTGAAGCAAAATTGCAGAAATTCTCTCAATTTTCGTGCAAAAAGGCAGAAATTCTCCTTCTTTTGGGGCAAAAAGACAGAAAATCTCCTTTTTCGGGAGCAAACAGATAGAAATTCCCCTTATTTTGGGGCAAAATTGCAAAAATTTCACTTATTTCAAGGTAATAAGTCAGAAATTCCCCTTATTTTGGTGAAAAATACAGAAATTCCCTTTGTTTTGGCTGAAAAAGACAGAAATTCCACTTATTTAGAGGCTAAAAAGCCGAAATTCTTCTTATTTTGGAGCAAAAATGAAGAAATTTTCCTTGTTTATTTCAAAAAGTTATGCATTCCCCTTTTTTTCGGGGAAAAAGGAAGAAATTCGCTGTATTTTGGAGCAAAATTGCAGAAATTCCCATAATTGTGGGGCAAAAAGGCAGAAATTCCCTATATGTTGGGGCGAAAACACAGAAATTCTCTTTATTTTGGGGCAAAATTCCAGAAATTTCCCTTATTCTGGGGCAAAATTGCAGAAATTTCACTTATTTTGAGCAAAATTGCAGAAATTTCACTTATTTCAGGGAAAAAAAGGAATTTTGTTATTTTGGGGGCAAAAAGGCAGAAATTCCACTTATTTTGAGGTAAAAAGGCTGAAATTCTTCTTATTTGGGGGCAAAAAGGCAGAAATATCCCTTATTTTGGGGCAAAATTGCAGAAATTTCACTTATTACAGGGTAATAAGTCAGAAATTCCTTTTAATTTGGGGCAAAAAAGACAGAAGTTCCCTTTGTTTTGGGGGAAAAACAAGAAATTCCTCTTATTTAGAGGCAAGAAGGCAGCAATTCCCCTTATTTTGGAGCAAGAATGAAGAAGTTTCCCTTTTTATGGCAAAAAGGTATGCATTCCCATTATTTTCGGGCAAAAAGGCAGAAATTCCCCTTATTTTGGGGCAAAATTCAAGAAATTTCCTTTATTTTGGGGCAAAATTGCAGGAATTTACCTTATTTTGGGGCAAAATTGCAGAAATTTTTCTTATTTGGGGCAAAATTGCAGAAATTTTACTTATTTTCAGGTATAAAGGCTGAAATTTCCTTTATTTTGGGGCAATAAGGGAGAAATTCCCCTTATTTTGGGGCAAAATTGCAGAAATTTCCCTTATTATGGGGAAAAATTGCAGAAATTTCCCTTATTTTAGGGCAAAATTGCAGAAATTTCACTTATTTTAGAGAAAAAAAGCAAAAATTTTTCTTTTTTGGGGGCAAAAAGGTAGAAATTCCCATTATTTTGGGGCAAAAAGGCAAAAATCCACCTTATTTTGGGGTAAAATTGCAGAAATTTCACATATTTCAGAGCAAAAAGGTAGAAATTTCCCTTATTTTGGGGCAAAATTGCAGAAATTTCACTTATTTCAGGGTAATAAGTCAGAAATTTCCCTTATTTTTGGACAAAAAATACAAAAATTCCCTTTGTTTTGGGGGGAAAAGACAGAAATTCCACTTATTTAGAGGCTAAAAAGCCGAAATTCTTCTTATTTTGGAGCAAAATGAAGAAATTTTCCTTTTTTATGGCAAAAACTTATGCATTTCCTCTATTTTCGGGCAAAATGCAGAAATTCCTTGTATTTTGGAACAAAATTGCAGAAATTCCCCTAATTCTGGGGCAAAAAGGCAAAAATTCCCTATATGTTGGGGCAAAAAGACAGAAATTCTCCTTATTTTGGGGCAAAACTCAGAAATTCCCCTTATTTTGGGGCAAAATTACAGAAATTTCCCTTATTTTGGGGCAAAATTGCAGAAATTTCACTTATTTTGGGGCAAAATTACAGAAATTTCACTTATTTCAGGGAAAAAAGGCAGAAATTTTCCTTATTTTAGGGCAAAAATGCAGAAATTCCCCTTATTTTGAGGTAAAAAGGCTGAAATTCCCCTTATTTGGGGGCAAAAAGGCAGAAATTTCCCTTATTTTGGGGCAAAAAAACACAAATTCTTCTTATTTTGTGGCAAAAATGCAGAAATTTCTTTTATTTTGGGGCAAAATTGCAGAAATTTCAATTATTTCAGGGCATAATTCAAAAATTCCTTTTATTTTGGGGCAAAATGACAGAAATTTCGTTTATTTTTGTTTTAAAAGGCAGAAATTTCACTTATTTTGAGGTAAAAAGGCAGAAATTGCTCTAATTTTGGGGCAAAATGAAGAAATTTCCCTTTTTTGTGGCAAAAAGTATACATTCCCCTTACTTTCGGGATAATAAGCAGAAATTCCCCGTATTTTGAAGCAAAATTGCAGATATTCTCTCAATTTTCGTGCAAAAAGGCAGAAATTCTCCTTCTTTTAAGGCAAAAAGACATAAAATCTCATTTTTCGGGAGCAAACAGTTAGAAATTCTCCTTATTTTGGGGCAAAATTGCAAAAATTTCACTTATTTCAGGGTAATAAGTCAGAAATTCCCCTTATTTTGGTGAAAAATACAGAAATTCCCTTTGTTTTGAGAGAAAAAGACAGAAATTCCACTTATTTAGAGGCTAAAAAGCCGAAATTCTTCTTATTTTGGAGCAAAAATGAAGAAATTTTCCTCGTTTATTTCAAAAAGTTATGCATTCCCCTTTTTTTCGGGCAAACAGGCAGAAATTCCCTGTATTTTGGAGCAAAATTGCAGAAATTCCCATAATTGTGGGGCAAAAAGGCAGAAATTCTCCTTATTTTGGGGCAAAACTCAGAAATTCCACCTATTTTGGGGCAAAATTCCAGAAATTTCCCTTATTCTGGGGCAAAATTGCAGAAATTTTACTTATTTTGGGCAAAATTGCAGAAATTTTACTTATTTCAGGGAAAAAAAGGAATTTTGTTATTTTGGGGCAAAAAGGCAGAAATTCCACTTATTTTGAGGTAAAAAGGCTGAAATTCCCCTTATTTGGGGGCAAAAAGGCAGAAATATCCCTTATTTTGGGGCAAAATTGCAGAAATTTCACTTATTACAGGGTAATAAGTCAGAAATTCCCCTTAATTTGGGGCAAAAAAGACAGAAGTTCTCTTTTTTTGGGGGGAAAAACAAGAAATTCCACTTATTTAAAGGAAAGAAGGCAGAAATTCCCCTTATTTTGGGGCAAAAATGAAGAAGTTTCCCTTTTTATGGCAAAAAGGTATGCATTCCCATTATTTTCGGGCAAAAAGGCAGAAATTCCCCATATTTTGGGGCAAAATTGCAGAAATTCCCCTAAATTTGGGGCAAAAGGCAGAAATTCCCTTTATTTTGGGGCAAAAATCATGAATTCCCCTTATTTTGAGGCAAAATTCAAGAAATTTCCTTTATTTTGGGGCAAAATTGCAGGAATTTACCTTATTTTGGGGCAAAATTGCAGAAATTTTTCTTATTTGGGGCAAAATTGCAGAAATTTCACTTATTTTCAGGTAAAAAGGCTGAAATTTCCTTTAGTTTGGGGCAAAAAGGAAGAAATTACCCTTATTTTTGGGGCAAAATTGCAGAAATTTCCCTTATTATTGGAAAAAATTGCAAAAATTTTCCTTATTTTAGAGCAAAATTGCAGCAATTTTACTTATTTCAGAGAAAAAAAGCAAAAAATTTTCTTATTTTGGGGCATAAAGGCAGAAATTTCCATTATTTTGGGGCAAAAAGGAAGAAATTCACCTTATTTTGTGGTAAAATTGCAGAAATTTCACATATTTCAGGGCAAAAAGGCAGAAATTACCCTTATTTTGGGGCAAAATACAGAAATTCCCTTTGTTTTGGGGAAAAAAGACAGAAATTCCACTTATTTAGAGGCAAAAAAGCAGAAATTCTTCTTATGTTGGAGCAAAAATGAAGAAATTTTTCTCGTTTATGGCAAAAGGTTATGCATTCCCCTTATTTTTGGGCAAAAAGGCAGAAATTCCCTGTATTTTGGAGCAAAATTGCAGAAATTCCCCTAATTGTGGGGCAAAAAGGCAGAAATTCCCTATATGTTGGGGCAAAAACACAGAAATTCTCCTTATTTTGGGGCAAAACTCAGAAATTCCCCTTATTTTGGGGCAAAATTCCAAAAATTTCCCTTATTTTGGGGCAAAATTGCAGAAATTTCACTAATTTGGTGAAAAATTGCAGAAATTTCTATTATTTTAAGGAAAAAAGCCAGAAATTTTTCTTATTTTGGGGCAAAAATGCAGAAATTCCCCTTATTTTGAGGTAAAAATGCTGTAATTCCCCTTATTTGGGGGCAAAAAGGCAGAAATTTCCCTTATTTTGGGGCAAAGAGACAGAAATTCCCCTTATTTTGTGGAAAAAATGCAGAAATTTCTTTTATTTTGGGGCAAAATTGCAGAAATTTCACATATTTCAGGGCATAATTCAAAAATTCCTTTTATTTTGGGGCAAAATGACAGAAATTCCATTTATTTTTGTGTAAAAAGGCAGAAATTTCACTTATTTTGAAGTAAAAAGGAAGAAATTGCTCTAATTTTGGGGTAAAAATGAAGAAATTTCCCTTTTTTCGTGGCAAAAGGTATACATTCCCCTTACTTTCCAGATAAAAAGCAGAAATTCCCCGTATTTTGAAGCAAAATTGCAGAAATTCTCTCAATTTTCGGGCAAAAAGGCAGAAATTCTCCTTATTTTTTGGTAAAGAAACAGAAAATCTCCTTTTTCGGGAGAAAACAGTCAGAAATTCCCCTAATTTTGGGGCAAAATTGCAGAAATTTCCTTTACATTGTGGCAAAATTGCAGAAATTTCCCTTATTTTGGGGCTAAATTGCAGAAATTTCACTTATTTCAGGGTAATAAGTCAGAAATTTCCCTTATTTTGAGGCAAAAAAGAGAGAAATTCCCTTTGTTTTGGGGGAAAAAGACAGAAATTTCACTTATATAGAGGCAAAAAAAAAAGAAATTCCCTTTATTTTGGAGCAAAAATGAAGAAATTTCACTTTTTATGACAAAAAGGTATGCATTCCATTATTTTCGGGCAAAAAGGCAGAAACTCCCCGTATTTTGGAGCAAAAATGCAGAAATTCCCCTTATTTTTGGGCAAAAGGCAGAAATTCCGTTTATTTTGGGGCAAAAATCAGAAATTCCCATTATTTTGGGGCAAAATTCCAGAAATTTCCTTTATTTTGGGGCAAAATTGCAGGAATTTACCTTATTTTGGGGCAAAATTGCAGAAATTTCCCTTATTTGGAGCAAAATTGCAGAAATTTCACTTATTTTCAGGTAAAAAGGCTGAAATTTCCTTTGTTTTGGGGCAAAAAAAAAGAAATTCCCCTTATTTTGGGGCAAAATTGCAGAAATTTTTCTTATTATGTAAAAAAATTGCAAAAATTTCCCTTATTTTAGGGCAAAATTGCAGAAATTTCACTTATTTCAGAGAAAAAAATCAAAAATTTTTCTTTTTTTGGGGGCAAAAATGCAGAAATTCCCATTAATTTGGAGCAAAAAGGCAGAAATTCCCCTTCTTTTGGGGCAAAATTCCAGAAATTTCCCTTATTTTGGGGCAAAATTGCAGAAATTTCATTTTTGGGGGCAAAATTGCAGGAATTTACCTTATTTTGGGGCAAAATTGCAGAAATTTCTTTTATTTGGGGCAAAATTGCAGAAATTTTATTATTTTCAGGTAAAAAGGCTGAAATTTCCTTTGTTTTGGGGCAAAAAGGAAGAAATTCCTTTTATTTTGGGGCAAAATTGCAGAAATTTTTCTTATGTGAAAAAATTTCAAAAATTTCCCTTATTTTAGGGCAAAATTGCAGAAATTTCATTATTTCAGAGAAAAGAGCAAAAATTTTTCTTATTTTGGATCAAAAAGGCAGAAATTCCCATTATTTTGGGGCAAAAAAGCAGAAATTCACCTTATTTTGAGGTAAAATTGCAGAAAATTCACACATTTCAGGGAAAAAAGGCAGAAATTTCCCTTATTTTCGGGCAAAATTGAAGAAATTTCACTTATTTCTGGGTAATAAGTCAGAAATTCCCCTTATTTTTTGGCAAAAAAGACAGAAATTCCCTTTGTTTTGGGGGAAAAAGACAGAAATTCCACTTATTGAGAAGCAAAATAGCAGAAATTCCCCTTATTTTGGAGCAAAAATGAAGAAATTTCCCTTTTTTATGGCAAAAAGTTATGCATTCCCCTTATTTTCATGCAAAAAGGCAGAAATTCCCTGTATTTTGGAGCAAAATTGCAGAAATTCCCCTAATTGTGGGGCAAAAAGGCAGAAATTCTCCTTATTTTGGGGCAAAACTCAGAAATTCCACATATTTTGGGGCAAAATTCCAGAAATTTCACTTACTACAGAGAAAAAAGGTAGAAATTTTCTTTATTTTAGGGCAAAAATGTAGAAATTCCTAATATTTTGTGGCAAAAATGCAGAAATTCCCCTTATTTTGAGGTAAAAAGGGTGAAATTCCCCTTATTTGTGGGCAAAAAGGCAAAAATTTCCCTTATTTTAAGGCAAAATTGCAGAACCTTCACTTATTTCAGAGTAATAAGTCAGAAATTTTTCTTATTTTGGGGTAAAAAAGACAGAACATCCCTTTGTTTTGGAAGAAAAAGACAGAAATTCCACTTATTTAGAGGCAAAAAAGCAGAAATTCCCCTTATTTTGAAGCAAAAATGAAGAAATTTCCCTTTTTTAAGGAAAAAAGTTATGCATTCTTCTTATTTTCGGGCAAAAAGGCAGAAATTCCCCGTATTTTGGAGCAAAATTGCAAAATTTCCCCTAATTGTGGGGCAAAAATGCAGAAATTCCCTATATGTTGGGGCAAAAGACAGAAATTCTCCTTATTTTGGGGCAAAACTCAGAAATTCCACTTATTTTGGGGCAAAATTCCAGAAATTTCCCTTATTCTGGGGCAAAATTGCAAAAATTTCACTTATTTTGGGCAAAATTGCAGAAATTTCACTTATTTCAGGAAAAAAAGGAATTTTGTTATTTTGGGGCAAAAAGGCAAAAATTCCCCTTATTTTGAGGTAAAAAGGCTGAAATTCCCCTTATTTGGGGGCAAAAAGGCAGAAATATCCCTTATTTTGAGGCAAAATTGCAGAAATTTCACTTATTACAGGGTAATAAGTCAGAAATTCCCCTTAATTTGTGGCAAAAAAGACAGAAATTCTCTTTGTTTTGGGGGAAAAAGAAGAAATTCCTCTTATTTAGAGGCAAGAAGGCAGAAATTCCCCTTATTTTGGAGCAAAAATGAAGAAATTTCCCTTTTTATGGCAAAAAGGTATGCATACCCATTATTTTCGGGCAAAAAAGCAGATTCCCCGTATTTTGGAGCAAAATTGCAGAAATTCCCCTAAATTTGGGGCAAAAGGAAGAAATTTTCTTTATTTTGGGGCAAAAATCATAAATTTCCCTTATTTTGGGGCAAAATTCAAGAAATTTCCTTTATTTTGGCGCAAAATTGCAGGAATTTACCTTATTTTGGGGCAAAATTGAAGAAATTTTTCTTATTTGGGGCAAAATTGCAGAAATTTCACTTATTTTCAGGTGAAAAGGCTGAAATTTCCTTTATTTTGGGGCCAAAAGGGAGAAATTACCTTTATTTTGGGGTAAAATTTCAGAAATTTCCCTTATTATTGGGAAAAATTGCAGAAATTTTCCTTATTTTAGGGCAAAATTGCAGCAATTTCACTTATTTCAGAGAAAAAAAGCAAAAATTTTTCTCTTTTTGAGGCAAAAAGGCAGAAATTCCCATTATTTTGGGGCAAAAAGGCAGAAATTCACTTTATTTTTGGGTAAAATTGCAGAAATTTCACATGTTTCAGGGCAAAAAGGCAGAAATTTTCCTTATTTTGGGGCAAAATTGCAGAAATTTCACTTATTTCAGGGTAATAAGTCAGAAATTCCCCTTATTTTGGGGCAAAATACAGAAATTCCCTTTGTTTTGTGGGAAAAAGACAGAAATTCCACTTATTTAGAGGCAAAAAAGCAGAAATTCTTCTTATTTTGGAGCAAAAATGAAGAAATTTTCCTCGTTTATGGCAAAAGGTTATGCATTCCCCTTATTTTCGGGCAAAAAGGCAGAAATTCCCTGTATTTTGGAGCAAAATTGCAGAAATTCCCATAATGGTGGGGCAAAAAGTCAGAAATTCCCTATATGTTGGGGCAAAAAGACAGAAATTCTCCTTATTTTGGGGCAAAACTCAGAAATTCCTTTTATTTTGGGGCAAAATTCTAGAAATTTCCCTTATTTTGGGGCAAAATTGCAGAAATTTCACTTATTTTGCGGCAAAATTGCAGAAATTTCACTTATTTTAAGGAAAAAATGCAGAAATTTTTCTTATTTTGGGGCAAAAATGCAGAAATTCCCCTTATTTTGAGTTAAAAATGCTGAAATTCCCCTTATTTGGGGGCAAAAAGGCAGAAATTTCCCTTATTTTGGGGCAAAGTGACAGAAATTCCCCTTATTTTGTGGCAAAATTGCAGAAATTTCACATATTTCAGGGCATAATTTAAAAATTTCTTATATTTTGGGGCAAAATGACAGAAATTCCGTTTATTTTTGGGTAAAAAGGCAGAAATTTCACTTATTTTGAGGTAAAAAGGCAGAAATTGCTCTAATTTTGGGGCAAAAATGAAGAAATTTCCCTTTTTTGTGGCAAAAGTTATACATTCCCCTTACTTTCGGGATAAAAAGCAGAAATTCCCCGTATTTTGAAGCAAAATTGCAGAAATTCTCTCAATTTGCGGGCAAAAATGCAGAAATTCTCCTTATTTTGGGGCAAAAAGACAGAAAATCTCCTTTTTCGGGAGCAAACAGTCAGATATTCCCCTTATTTTGAGGCAAAATTGCAGAAATTTCCTTTACATTGTGGCAAAATTGCAGACATTTCCCTTATTTTGGGGCGAAATTGCAGAAATTTCACTTATTTCAGGGTAATAAGTCAGAAATTCCCCTTATTTTGAGGCAAAAAAGACAGAAACTCCCTTTGTTTTGGGGGAAAAAGACAGAAATTCCACTTATATAGAGGCAAAAAGGAAGAAATTCCCTTTATTTGGGAGCAAAAATGAAGAAATTTCACTTTTATGGCAAAAGGTATGCATTCCCATTATTTTCGGGCAAAAAGGCAGAAATTCCCCGTATTTTGGAGCAAAAATGCAGAAATTCCCCTTATTTTTCGGCAAAAGGCAGAAATTCCGTTTATTTTGGGGCAAAAATCAGAAACTCCCATTATTTTGGGGCAAAATTCCAGAAATTTCCTTTATTTTGGGGCAAAATTGCAGGAATTTACCTTATTTTGGGGAAAAATTGCAGAAATTTCCCTTATTTGGGGCAAAAGTGCAGAAATTTCACTTATTTTCAGGTAAAAAGGCTGAAATTTCCTTTGTTTTGGGGCAAAAAGGAAGAAATTCCCCTTATTTTGGGGCAAAATTGCAGAAATTTTTCTTATTATGTAAAAAAATTGCAAAAATTTCCCTAATTTTAGGGCAAAATTGCAGAAATTTTACTTATTTCAGAGAAAAAAAAAGTTTTTCTTATTTTGGGGCAAAAAGGCAGAAATTCACATTATTTTGGGGCAAAAAAGCAGAAATTCACTTTATTTTGAGGTAAAATTGCAGAAATTTCACATATTTAGGACAAAAAGGCAGAAATTTCCCTTATTTTGGGGCAAAATTGCAGAAATTTCACTTATTTCATGGTAATAAGTCAGAAATTCCCATTATTTTGGGGCAAAAAAGACAGAAATTCTCTTTGTTTTGGGGGAAAAAACAGACATTCCACTTATTGAGAAGCAAAAAGTCAGAAATTCCCCTTATTTTGGAGCATAAATGAAGAAATTTCCCTTTTTTATGGAAAAAAGTTATGCATTCCACTTATTTTCAGGCAAAATGGCAGAAATTCCCCGTATTTTGGAGCAAAATAACAGAAATTCCCCATATTTTGGAGCAAAATTGCAGAAATTCCCCTAATTGTGGTGCAAAAAGGCAGAAATTCCCTATATGTTGGGGCAAAAAGACAGAAATTCTCCTTATTTTGGGGCAAAACTCAGAAATTCCACTTATTTTGGGGCAAAATTCCAGAAATTTTCCTTATTCTAAAGCAAAATTGCAGAAATTTCACTTATTTTGGACAAAATTGCAGAAATTTCACTTATTTCAGGGGAAAAAGGCAGAAATTTTCCTTATTTTGGTGCAAAAAGGCAAAAATTTCCCTTATTTTGGGGCTAAATTGCAGAAATTACACTTATTTCAGGGTAATAAGTCAGAAATTTTTCTTATTTTGGGCAAAAAAGACAGAAAATCTTTTTGTTTTGGGGGAAAAAGAAGAAATTCCACTTATTTAGAGGAAAAAAAGCAGAAATTCCCCTTATTTTGAAGCAAAAATGAAGACATTTTTCTTTTTTAAGGCAAAAAGGTATGCATTCTTCTTATTATCTGGCAAAAAGGCAGAAATTCGCGGTATTTTGGAGCAAAATTGCAAAAATTCCCCTAATTCTGGTGCAAAAATGCAGAAATTTCCTATATGTTGTGGCAAAAAGACAGAAATTCTCCTTATTTTGGGGCAAAACTCAGAAATTCCACTTATTTTGGGGCAAAATTCCAGAAATTTCCCTTATTCTAAAGCAAAATTGCAGAAATTTCACTTATTTTGGACAAAATTGCAGAAATTTCACTTATTTCAGGGGGAAAAAAAGAAATTTTGTTATTTTGGGGCAAAAAGGCAGAAATTCCCCTTATTTTGAGGTAAAAAGGCTGAAATTCCCCTTATTTGGGGGCAAAAAGGCAGAAATATCCTTTATTTTGCGGCAAAATTGCAGAAATTTTCTTATTTCAGGGTAATAAGTCAGAAATTCCCCTTAATTTGGGGCAAAAAAGACAGAAATTCCCTTTGTTTTTGGGGAAAAAGACAGAAATTCCACTTATTTAGAGGTAAAAAGGCAGAAATTTCTCTTATTTTGCAGCAACAATGAAAAAATTTCCCTTTTTGTGGCAAAAAGGAATGCATTCCCATTATTTTCGGACAAAAAGGCAGAAATTCCCCGTATTTTGGAGCAAAATTGCAGAAATTCCCCTAAATTTGGGGCAAAAGGCAGAAATTCCCTTTATTTTGGGGCAAAAATCATAAATTCCCCTTATTATGGGGCAAAATTAAGAAATATCCTTTATTTTGGGACAAAATTGCAGGAATTTACCTTATTTTGGGGCAAAATTGCAGAGATTTTTCTTATTTGGGGAAAAATTGCAGATATTTCCCTTATTTTCATGTAAAAAGGCTGAAATATCCTTTATTTTGGGGCAAAAAGGCAGAAATTCACCTTATTTTGGGGTAACATTGCAGAAATTTCACATAATCTGGGCAAAAAGTCAGAAATTTCCCTTATTTTGGTGCAAAATTGCAGAAATTTCACTTATTTCAGGGAAATAAGTCAGAAATTCCACTTATATTGAGGCAAAAAAGACAGAAATTCCCTTTGTTTTGAGGGATAAAGACAGAAATTCCACTTATTTAGAGGCAAAAAGGCAGAAATTTCCCTTATTTTGGAGCAAAAATGAAGAAATTTCCCTTTTTTATGGCAAAAAGGTATGCATTAGCATTATTTTCGGGCAAAAAGGCAGAAATTCCTCGTATTTTGGAGCAAAATTGCAGAAATTCCCCTAAATTTGGGGCAAAAGGCAGAAATTCCCTTTATTTGGGGCAAAAATCAGAAATACCCCTTATTTTGGGGCAAAATTCAAGAAATTTCCTTTATTTTGGGGCAAAATTGCAGGAATTTACCTTATTTTGGGGCAAAATTGCAGAAAATTTTCTTATTTGGGGCAAAATTGCAGAAATTTCACTTATTTTTAGGTAAAAAAGCTGAAATTTCCTTTATTTTGGGGCAAAAAGGAAGAAATTCCCTGTATTTTGGGGCAAAATTGCAGAAATTTCCTTTATTATTGGGAAAAATTGCAGAAATTTTTCTTATTTTAGGGCAAAATTGCAGAAATTTCACTTATTTCAGAGAAAAAAAGCAAATATTTTTCTTATTTTGGGGCAAAAAGGCAGAAATTCCCATTATTTTGGGGCAAAAGGGCAGAAATTCACCATATTTTGGGGAAAAATAGCAGAAATTTCACATATTTCTGGGCAAAAAGTCAGAAATTTCCCTTATTTTGGGGCAAAAGGGCAGAAATTCACCATATTTTGGGGAAAAATTGCAGAAATTTCACATATTTCTGGGCAAAAAGTCAGAAATTTCCCTTATTTTGGGGCAAAATTGCAGAAATTTCACTTATTTCAGGGAAATAAGTCAGAAATTTCACTTATATTGAGGCAAAAAAGACAGAAATTCCCTTTGTTTTGAGGGAAAAAGACAGAAATTCCACTTATTTAGAGGCAAATAGGCAGAAATTTCCCTTATTTTGGAGCAAAAATGAAGAAATTTCCCTTTTTTATCGCAAAACGTTATGCATTCCCCTTTTTTCCGGGCAAAAAGGCAGAAATTCTCTGTATTTTGGAGCAAAATTGCAGAAATTCCCCTAGTTGTGGGGCAAAAAGACAGAAATTCCCTATATGTTGGGGCAAAAAGACAGAAATTCTCCTTATTTTGGGGCAAAACTCATAATTTCCACTTATTTTGGGGTAAAATTCCAGAAATTTCCCTTATTTTGGGGCAAAATTGCAGAAATTTCACTTATTTTGGGGCAAAATTTCAGAAATTTAACTTATTTCAGGGAAAAAAGGCAGAAATTTTCTTTATTTTGGGGCAAAAAGCAAAAATTTCTAATATTTTGTGGCAAAAATGCAGAAATTCCCCTTATTTTGAGGTAAAAAGGCTGAAATTCCCCTTATTTGGCAGCAAAAAGTCAGAAATTTCCCTTATTTTAAAGCAACAATGAAGAAATTTCCCTTTTTATGGCAAAAAGGTATGCATTCCCATTATTTTCGGGCAAAAATGCAGAAATTCCCGGTATTTTGGAGCAAAATTGCAGAAATTGCCCTAAATTTGGGGCAAAAGGCAGAAATTCCCTTTATTTGGGGCAAAAATCAGATATTCCCCTTATTGTGGGGCAAAATTCCAGAAATTTCCTTTATTTTGGGGCAAAATTGCAGGAATTTCACTTACTTCAGGGAAAAAAGGCACAAATTTTCCTTATTTTGGGGCATAAATGCAGAAATTCCTAATCTATTGTTGCAAAAATGCAGAAATTCCCCTTATTTTGAGGTAAAAAGGGTGAAATTCCCCTTATTTGTGGGCAAAAAGGCAAAAATTTCCCTTATTTTGGGGCAAAATTGCAGAAATTTCACTTATTTCAGGGTAATAAGTCAGAAATTTTTCTTATTTTGGGGCAAAAAAGACAGAAAATCCCTTTGTTTTGGGGGAAAAAGACAGAAATTCCACTTATTTAGAGGCAAAAAAGCAGAAATTCCCCTTATTTTGAAGCAAAAATGAAGAAATTTCCCTTTTTTAAGGCAAAAAGGTATGCATTCTTCTCATTATCTTGCAAAAAGGCAGAAATTCCCCATATTTTGGAGCAAAATTGCAAAAATTCCCCTAATTGTGGGGCAAAAATGCAGAAATTCCCTATATGTTGGGACAAAAAGACAGAAATTTTCTTTATTTTGGGGCAAAACTCAGAAATTCCACATATTTTGGGGCAAAATTCCAGAAATTTCCTTTATTCTGAAGCAAAATTGGAGAAATTTCACTTATTTTGGGCAAAATTGCAGAAATTTTACTTATTTCAGGGGAAAAAAAAGAAATTTTGTTATTTGGGGCAAAAAGGGAGAAATTCCCCTTATTTTGAGGTAAAAAGGCTGAAATACCCCTTATTTGGGGGCAAAAAGGCAGAAATATCCCTTATTTTGGGGCAAAATTGCAGCAATTTCACTTATTTCAGGGTAATAAGTCAGAAATTCCCCTTAATTTGTGGCAAAAAAGACAGATATTCCCTTTGTTTTTGGGGAAAAAAACATAAATTCCACTTATTTAGAGGCAAAACGGCAGAAATTTCCCTTATTTTAAAGCAACAATGAAGAAATTTCCCTTTTTATGGCAAAAAGGTACGCATTCCCATTATTTTCGGGCAAAAATGCAGAAATTCCCCGTATTTTGGAGCAAAATTGCAGAAATTCCCCTAAATTTGGGGCAAAAGGCAGAAATTCCCTTTATTTGGGGGAAAAATCAGAAATAACCCTTATTTTGGGGCAAAATTCAAGAAATTTCCTTTATTTTGGGGCAAAATTGCAGGAATTTACCTTATTTTGGGGCAAAATTGCAGAAATTTTTCTTATTTGGGGCAAAATTGCAGA
This sequence comes from Micromys minutus, assembly GCF_963924665.1. Taxonomy (NCBI): domain Eukaryota; kingdom Metazoa; phylum Chordata; class Mammalia; order Rodentia; family Muridae; genus Micromys; species Micromys minutus. The sequence continues at coordinate 30,017 of NW_027667202.1, read as the reverse complement.
AATTTCACTTATTTTTAGGTAAAAAGGCTGAAATTTCCTTTATTTTGGGGCAAAAAAGAAGAAATTCCCTGTATTTTGGGGCAAAATTGCAGAAATTTCCTTTATTATTGGGAAAAATTGCAGAAATTTTTCTTATTTTAGGGCAAAATTGCAGAAATTTCACTTATTTCAGAGAAAAAAAGCAGGAATTTTTTTTATTTTGGGGCAAAAAGGCAGAAATTCCCATTATTTTGGGGCAAAAAGGCAGATATTCACCTTATTTTGGGGTAAAATTGCAGAAATTTCACACATTTCTGGGCAAAAAGTCAGAAATTTCCCTTATTTTCGGGCAAAATTGCAGAAATTTCACTTATTTCAGGGAAATAAGTCAGAAATTCCACTTATATTGAGGCAAAAAAAACAGAAATTCCCTTTGTTTTGAGGGAAAAATACAGAAATTCCACTTATTTAGAGGCAAATAGGCAGAAATTTCCCTTATTTTGGAGCAAAAATAAAGAAATTTTCCTTTTTTATGGCAAAAAGTTATGCATTCCCCTTTTTTTCGGGCAAAAGTCAGAAATTCCCCGTATTTTGGAGCAAAATTGCAGAAATTCCCCTAGTTGTGGGGCAAAAATGCAGATATTCTCTATATGTTGGGGCAAAAAGACAGAAATTCCCCTTATTTTGGGGCAAAACTCAGAAATTCCACTTATTTTGGGGCAAAATTCCAGAAATTCCCCTTATTTTGGGACAAAATTGCAGAAATTTCACTTATTTTAGGGCAAAATTGCAGAAATTTCATTTATTTCAGGGAAAAAAGGCAGAAATTTTCCTTATTTTGGAGCAAAAAGGCAGAAATTCCTAATACTTTGTGGCAAAAATGCAGAAATTCCCCTTATTTTGAAGTGAAAAGGCTGAAATTCCTCTAATTTGCGGGAAAAAAGGCAGAAATTTCCCTTATTTTGGGGCAAAATTGCAGAAATTTCAATTATTTCAGGGTAATAAGTCAGAAAATTTCTTGATTTTGAGGCAAAAAGACAGAAATTCCCTTTGTTTTAGAGGAAAAACAGAAATTCCACTTATTTAGAGGCAAAAAAGCAGAAATTCCACTTATTTTGGAGCAAAAATGAAGAAATTTCCCTTTTTTAAGGCAAAAAGTTATGCATTCTCCTTATTTTCGTGCAAAAAGGCAGAAATTCCCCGTATTTTGGAGCAAAATTGCAGAAATTCCCCTAATTGTGGTGCAAAAAGGCAGAAATTCCCTATATGTTTGGGCAAAAACACAGAAATTCTCCTTAATTTGGGGCAAAACTCAGAAATTCCACTTATTTTGGGGCAAAATTGCAGAAATTTCACTTATTTCAGGGAAAAAAGGCAGAAATTCCTAATATTTTGTGGCAAAAATGCAGAAATTCCCCTTATTTTGAGGTAAAAAGGGTGAAATTCCCCTTATTTGTGGGCAAAAAGGCAAAAATTTCCCTTATTTTGGGGCAAAATTGCAGAACCTTCACTTATTTCAGAGTAATAAGTCAGAAATTTTTCTTATTTTGGGGCAAAAAAGAAAATTCCTTTTGTTTTGGGAAAAAAAAACAGAAATTCCACTTATTTAGAGGCAAAAAAGCAGAAATTCCCCTTATTTTGAAGCAAAAATGAAGAAATTTCCCTTTTTTAAGGAAAAAGTTATGCATTCTTCTTATTTTCGGGCAAAAAGGCAGAAATTCCCCGTATTTTGGAGCAAAATTGCAAAAATTCCCCTAATTGTGGGGCAAAAATGCAGAAATTCCCTATATGTTGGGGCAAAAGACAGAAATTCTCCTTATTTTGGGGCAAAACTCAGAAATTCCATTTATTTTGGGGCAAAATTCCAGAAATTTCCCTTATTCTGGGGCAAAATTGCAGAAATTTCACTTATTTTGGGCAAAATTGCAGAAATTTCACTTATTTCAGGAAAAAAAGGAATTTTGTTATTTTGGGGCAAAAAGGCAAAAATTCCCCTTATTTTGAGGTAAAAAGGCTGAAATTCCCCTTATTTGGAGGCAAAAAGGCAGAAATATCCCTTATTTTGAGGCAAAATTGCAGAAATTTCACTTATTACAGGGTAATAAGTCAGAAATTCCCCTTAATTTGTGGCAAAAAAGACAGAAATTCTCTTTGTTTTGAAGGAAAAAGTAGAAATTCCACTTATTTAGAGGCAAGAAGGCAGAAATTCCCCTTATTTTGGAGCAAAAATGAAGAAATTTCCCTTTTTATGGCAAAAAGGTATGCATTCCCATTATTTTCGGGCAAAAAGGCACATTCCCCGTATTTTGGAGCAAAATTGCAGAAATTCCACTAAATTTGGGCAAAAGGAAGAAATTTTCTTTATTTTGGGGCAAAAATCATAAATTCCTTTTATTTTGGGGCAAAATTCAAGAAATTTCCTTTATTTTGGCGCAAAATTGCAGGAATTTACCTTATTTTGGGGCAAAATTGAAGAAATTTTTCTTATTTGGGGCAAAATTGCAGAAATTTCACTTATTTTCAGGTAAAAAGGCTGAAATTTTCCTTATTTTAGGGCAAAAATGCAGAAATTCCCCTTATTTTGAGGTAAAAAGGCTGAAATTCCCCTTATTTGGGGGCAAAAAGGCAGAAATTTCCCTTATTTGGGGGCAAAAAAACACAAATTCTTCTTATTTTGTGGCAAAAATGCAGAAATTTCTTTTATTTTGGGGCAAAATTGCAGAAATTTCAATTATTTCAGGGCATAATTCAAAAATTCCTTTTATTTTGGGGCAAAATGACAGAAATTTCGTTTATTTTTGTTTTAAAAGGCAGAAATTTCACTTATTTTGAGGTAAAAAGGCAGAAATTGCTCTAATTTTGGGGCAAAATGAAGAAATTTCCCTTTTTTGTGGCAAAAAGTATACATTCCCCTTACTTTCGGGATAATAAGCAGAAATTCCCCGTATTTTGAAGCAAAATTGCAGATATTCTCTCAATTTTCGTGCAAAAAGGCAGAAATTCTCCTTCTTTTAAGGCAAAAAGACATAAAATCTCATTTTTCGGGAGCAAACAGTTAGAAATTCTCCTTATTTTGGGGCAAAATTGCAAAAATTTCACTTATTTCAGGGTAATAAGTCAGAAATTCCCCTTATTTTGGTGAAAAATACAGAAATTCCCTTTGTTTTGAGAGAAAAAGACAGAAATTCCACTTATTTAGAGGCTAAAAAGCCGAAATTCTTCTTATTTTGGAGCAAAAATGAAGAAATTTTCCTCGTTTATTTCAAAAAGTTATGCATTCCCCTTTTTTTCGGGCAAACAGGCAGAAATTCCCTGTATTTTGGAGCAAAATTGCAGAAATTCCCATAATTGTGGGGCAAAAAGGCAGAAATTCTCCTTATTTTGGGGCAAAACTCAGAAATTCCACTTATTTTGGGGCAAAATTCCAGAAATTTCCCTTATTCTGGGGCAAAATTGCAGAAATTTTACTTATTTTGGGCAAAATTGCAGAAATTTTACTTATTTCAGGGAAAAAAAGGAATTTTGTTATTTTGGGGCAAAAAGGCAGAAATTCCACTTATTTTGAGGTAAAAAGGCTGAAATTCCCCTTATTTGGGGGCAAAAAGGCAGAAATATCCCTTATTTTGGGGCAAAATTGCAGAAATTTCACTTATTACAGGGTAATAAGTCAGAAATTCCCCTTAATTTGGGGCAAAAAAGACAGAAGTTCTCTTTTTTTGGGGGGAAAAACAAGAAATTCCACTTATTTAAAGGAAAGAAGGCAGAAATTCCCCTTATTTTGGGGCAAAAATGAAGAAGTTTCCCTTTTTATGGCAAAAAGGTATGCATTCCCATTATTTTCGGGCAAAAAGGCAGAAATTCCCCATATTTTGGGGCAAAATTGCAGAAATTCCCCTAAATTTGGGGCAAAAGGCAGAAATTCCCTTTATTTTGGGGCAAAAATCATGAATTCCCCTTATTTTGAGGCAAAATTCAAGAAATTTCCTTTATTTTGGGGCAAAATTGCAGGAATTTACCTTATTTTGGGGCAAAATTGCAGAAATTTTTCTTATTTGGGGCAAAATTGCAGAAATTTCACTTATTTTCAGGTAAAAAGGCTGAAATTTCCTTTAGTTTGGGGCAAAAAGGAAGAAATTACCCTTATTTTTGGGGCAAAATTGCAGAAATTTCCCTTATTATTTGAAAAAATTGCAAAAATTTTCCTTATTTTAGAGCAAAATTGCAGCAATTTTACTTATTTCAGAGAAAAAAAGCAAAAAATTTTCTTATTTTGGGGCATAAAGGCAGAAATTTCCATTATTTTGGGGCAAAAAGGAAAAAATTCACCTTATTTTGTGGTAAAATTGCAGAAATTTCACATATTTCAGGGCAAAAAGGCAGAAATTACCCTTATTTTAGGGCAAAATACAGAAATTCCCTTTGTTTTGGGGGAAAAAGACAGAAATTCCACTTATTTAGAGGCTAAAAAGCCGAAATTCTTCTTATTTTGGAGCAAAATGAAGAAATTTTCCTTTTTTATGGCAAAAACTTATGCATTTCCTCTATTTTCGGGCAAAATGCAGAAATTCCTTGTATTTTGGAACAAAATTGCAGAAATTCCCCTAATTCTGGGGCAAAAAGGCAAAAATTCCCTATATGTTGGGGCAAAAAGACAGAAATTCTCCTTATTTTGGGGCAAAACTCAGAAATTCCCCTTATTTTGGGGCAAAATTACAGAAATTTCCCTTATTTTGGGGCAAAATTGCAGAAATTTCACTTATTTTGGGGCAAAATTACAGAAATTTCACTTATTTCAGGGAAAAAAGGCAGAAATTTTCCTTATTTTAGGGCAAAAATGCAGAAATTCCCCTTATTTTGAGGTAAAAAGGCTGAAATTCCCCTTATTTGGGGGCAAAAAGGCAGAAATTTCCCTTATTTCTGGGCAGAAAAACACAAATTCTCCTTATTTTGTAGCAAAAATGCAGAAATTTCTTTTATTTTGGGGCAAAATTGGAGAAATTTCACATATTTCAGGGCAAATTCAAAAATTCCTTTTATTTTGGGGCAAAATGACAGAAATTCCGTTTATTTTTGTTTAAAAAGGCAGAAATTTCACTTATTTTGAGGTAAAAAGGCAGAAATTGCTCTAATTTTGGGGCAAAAATGAAGAAATTTCCCTTTTTTGTGGCAAAAGGTATACATTCCCCTTACTTTCGGGATAATAAGCAGAAATTCCCCGTATATTGAAGCAAAATTGCAGAAATTCTCTCAATTTTCGTGCAAAAAGGCAGAAATTCTCCTTCTTTTGGGGCAAAAAGACAGAAAATCTCCTTTTTCGGGAGCAAACAGATAGAAATTCCCCTTATTTTAGGGCAAAATTGCAAAAAATTCACTTATTTCAGGGTAATAAGTCAGAAATTCCCCTTATTTTGGTGAAAAATACAGAAATTCCCTTTGTTTTGGGGGAAAAAGACAGAAATTCCACTTATTTAGAGGCTAAAAAGCCTAAATTCTTCTTATTTTGGAGCAAAAATGAAGAAATTTTCCTCGTTTATTTCAAAAAGTTATGCATTCCCCTTTTTTTCGGGCAAAAAGGCAGAAATTCCCTGTATTTTGGAGCAAAATTGCAGAAATTCCCATAATTGTGGGGCAAAAAGGCAGAAATTCCCTATATGTTGGGGCGAAAACACAGAAATTCTCTTTATTTTGGGGCAAAACTCAGAAATTCCACTTATTTTGGGGCAAAGTTCCAGAAATTTCCCTTATTCTGGGGCAAAATTGCAGAAATTTCACTTATTTTGAGCAAAATTGCAGAAATTTCACTTATTTCAGGGAAAAAAAAGGAATTTTGTTATTTTGGGGGCAAAAAGGCAGAACTTCCACTTATTTTGAGGTAAAAAGGCTGAAATTCCCCTTATTTGGGGGCAAAAAGGCAGAAATATCCCTTATTTTGGGGCAAAATTGCAGAAATTTCACTTATTACAGGGTAATAAGTCAGAAATTCCTTTTAATTTGGGGCAAAAAAGACAGAAGTTCCCTTTGTTTTGGGGGAAATTCAAGAAATTCCACTTATTTAGAGGCAAGAAGGCAGAAATTCCCCTTTTTTTGGAGCAAAAATGAAGAAGTTTCCCTTTTAATGGCAAAAAGGTATGCATTCCCATTATTTTCGGGCAAAAAGGCAGAAATTCCCCTTATTTTGGGGCAAAATTCAAGAAATTTCCTTTATTTTGGGGCAAAATTGCAGGAATTTACCTTATTTTGGGGCAAAATTGCAGAAAATTTTCTTATTTGGGGCAAAATTGCAGAAATTTCACTTATTTTCAGGTAAAAAGGCTGAAATTTCCTTTAGTTTGGGGCAAAAAGGGAGAAATTCCCCTTATTTTTGGGCAAAATTGCAGAAATTTCCCTTATTTTTGGGAAAAATTGCAAAAATTTTCCTTATTTTAGAGCAAAATTGCAGCAATTTTACTTATTTCAGAGAAAAAAAACAAAAATTTTTCTTATTTTGGGGCAAAAAGGCAGAAATTCCCATTATTTTGGGGCTAAAAAGCAGAAATTTACCTTATTTTGTGGTAAAATTGCAGAAATTTCACATATTTCAGGGCAAAAAGGCAGAAATTTCCCTTATTTTGGGGCAGAAAAACACAAATTCTTCTTATTTTGTGGCAAAAATGCAGAAATTTCTTTTATTTTGGGGCAAAATTGCAGAAATTTCACATATTTCAGGGCATAATTCAAAAATTCCTTTTATTTTGGGGCAAAATGACAGAAATTCCGTTTATTTTTGTTTAAAAAGGCAGAAATTTCACTTATTTTGAGGTAAAAAGGCAGAAATTGCTCTAATTTTGGGGCAAAAATGAAGAAATTTCCCTTTTTTGTGGCAAAAGGTATACATTCCCCTTACTTTCGGGATAATAAGCAGAAATTCCCCGTATATTGAAGCAAAATTGCAGAAATTCTCTCAATTTTCGTGCAAAAAGGCAGAAATTCTCCTTCTTTTGGGGCAAAAAGACAGAAAATCTCCTTTTTCGGGAGCAAACAGATAGAAATTCCCCTTATTTTGGGGCAAAATTGCAAAAATTTCACTTATTTCAAGGTAATAAGTCAGAAATTCCCCTTATTTTGGTGAAAAATACAGAAATTCCCTTTGTTTTGGCTGAAAAAGACAGAAATTCCACTTATTTAGAGGCTAAAAAGCCGAAATTCTTCTTATTTTGGAGCAAAAATGAAGAAATTTTCCTTGTTTATTTCAAAAAGTTATGCATTTCCCTTTTTTTTCGGGGAAAAAGGCAGAAATTCGCTGTATTTTGGAGCAAAATTGCAGAAATTCCCATAATTGTGGGGCAAAAAGGCAGAAATTCCCTATATGTTGGGGCGAAAACACAAATTCTCTTTATTTTGGGGCAAAACTCAGAAATTCCACTTATTTTGGGGCAAAATTCCAGAAATTTCCCTTATTCTGGGGCAAAATTGCAGAAATTTCACTTATTTTGAGCAAAATTGCAGAAATTTCACTTATTTCAGGGAAAAAAAGGAATTTTGTTATTTTGGGGGCAAAAAGGCAGAAATTCCACTTATTTTGAGGTAAAAAGGCTGAAATTCCCCTTATTTGGGGGCAAAAAGGCAGAAATATCCCTTATTTTGGGGCAAAATTGCAGAAATTTCACTTATTACAGGGTAATAAGTCAGAAATTCCTTTTAATTTGGGGCAAAAAAGACAGAAGTTCCCTTTGTTTTGGGGGAAAAACAAGAAATTCCACTTATTTAGAGGCAAGAAGGCAGAAATTCCCCTTATTTTGGAGCAAGAATGAAGAAGTTTCCCTTTTTATGGCAAAAAGGTATGCATTCCCATTATTTTCGGGCAAAAAGGCAGAAATTCCCCTTATTTTGGGGCAAAATTCAAGAAATTTCCTTTATTTTGGGGCAAAATTGCAGGAATTTACCTTATTTTGGGGCAAAATTGCAGAAATTTTTCTTATTTGGGGCAAAATTGCAGAAATTTTACTTATTTTCAGGTATAAAGGCTGAAATTTCCTTTATTTTGGGGCAATAAGGGAGAAATTCCCCTTATTTTGGGGCAAAATTGTAGAAATTTCCCTTATTATGGGGAAAAATTGCAGAAATTTCCCTTATTTTAGGGCAAAATTGCAGAAATTTCACTTATTTTAGAGAAAAAAAGCAAAAATTTTTCTTTTTTGGGGGCAAAAAGGTAGAAATTCCCATTATTTTGGGGCAAAAAGGCAAAAATCCACCTTATTTTGGGGTAAAATTGCAGAAATTTCACATATTTCAGAGCAAAAAGGTAGAAATTTCCCTTATTTTGGGGCAAAATTGCAGAAATTTCACTTATTTCAGGGTAATAAGTCAGAAATTTCCCTTATTTTTGGACAAAAAATACAAAAATTCCCTTTGTTTTGGGGGGAAAAGACAGAAATTCCACTTATTTAGAGGCTAAAAAGCCGAAATTCTTCTTATTTTGGAGCAAAATGAAGAAATTTTCCTTTTTTATGGCAAAAACTTATGCATTTCCTCTATTTTCGGGCAAAATGCAGAAATTCCTTGTATTTTGGAACAAAATTGCAGAAATTCCCCTAATTCTGGGGCAAAAAGGCAAAAATTCCCTATATGTTGGGGCAAAAAGACAGAAATTCTCCTTATTTTGGGGCAAAACTCAGAAATTCCCCTTATTTTGGGGCAAAATTACAGAAATTTCCCTTATTTTGGGGCAAAATTGCAGAAATTTCACTTATTTTGGGGCAAAATTACAGAAATTTCACTTATTTCAGGGAAAAAAGGCAGAAATTTTCCTTATTTTAGGGCAAAAATGCAGAAATTCCCCTTATTTTGAGGTAAAAAGGCTGAAATTCCCCTTATTTGGGGGCAAAAAGGCAGAAATTTCCCTTATTTTGGGGCAAAAAAACACAAATTCTTCTTATTTTGTGGCAAAAATGCAGAAATTTCTTTTATTTTGGGGCAAAATTGCAGAAATTTCAATTATTTCAGGGCATAATTCAAAAATTCCTTTTATTTTGGGGCAAAATGACAGAAATTTCGTTTATTTTTGTTTTAAAAGGCAGAAATTTCACTTATTTTGAGGTAAAAAGGCAGAAATTGCTCTAATTTTGGGGCAAAATGAAGAAATTTCCCTTTTTTGTGGCAAAAAGTATACATTCCCCTTACTTTCGGGATAATAAGCAGAAATTCCCCGTATTTTGAAGCAAAATTGCAGATATTCTCTCAATTTTCGTGCAAAAAGGCAGAAATTCTCCTTCTTTTAAGGCAAAAAGACATAAAATCTCATTTTTCGGGAGCAAACAGTTAGAAATTCTCCTTATTTTGGGGCAAAATTGCAAAAATTTCACTTATTTCAGGGTAATAAGTCAGAAATTCCCCTTATTTTGGTGAAAAATACAGAAATTCCCTTTGTTTTGAGAGAAAAAGACAGAAATTCCACTTATTTAGAGGCTAAAAAGCCGAAATTCTTCTTATTTTGGAGCAAAAATGAAGAAATTTTCCTCGTTTATTTCAAAAAGTTATGCATTCCCCTTTTTTTCGGGCAAACAGGCAGAAATTCCCTGTATTTTGGAGCAAAATTGCAGAAATTCCCATAATTGTGGGGCAAAAAGGAAGAAATTCTCCTTATTTTGGGGCAAAACTCAGAAATTCCACTTATTTTGGGGCAAAATTCCAGAAATTTCCCTTATTCTGGGGCAAAATTGCAGAAATTTTACTTATTTTGGGCAAAATTGCAGAAATTTTACTTATTTCAGGGAAAAAAAGGAATTTTGTTATTTTGGGGCAAAAAGGCAGAAATTCCACTTATTTTGAGGTAAAAAGGCTGAAATTCCCCTTATTTGGGGGCAAAAAGGCAGAAATATCCCTTATTTTGGGGCAAAATTGCAGAAATTTCACTTATTACAGGGTAATAAGTCAGAAATTCCCCTTAATTTGGGGCAAAAAAGACAGAAGTTCTCTTTTTTTGGGGGGAAAAACAAGAAATTCCACTTATTTAAAGGAAAGAAGGCAGAAATTCCCCTTATTTTGGGGCAAAAATGAAGAAGTTTATCTTTTTATGGCAAAAAGGTATGCATTCCCATTATTTTCGGGCAAAAAGGCAGAAATTCCCCATATTTTGGGGCAAAATTGCAGAAATTCCCCTAAATTTGGGGCAAAAGGCAGAAATTCCCTTTATTTTGGGGCAAAAATCATGAATTCCCCTTATTTTGAGGCAAAATTCAAGAAATTTCCTTTATTTTGGGGCAAAATTGCAGGAATTTACCTTATTTTGGGGCAAAATTGCAGAAATTTTTCTTATTTGGGGCAAAATTGCAGAAATTTCACTTATTTTCAGGTAAAAAGGCTGAAATTTCCTTTAGTTTGGGGCAAAAAGGAAGAAATTACCCTTATTTTTGGGGCAAAATTGCAGAAATTTCCCTTATTATTGGAAAAAATTGCAAAAATTTTCCTTATTTTAGAGCAAAATTGCAGCAATTTTACTTATTTCAGAGAAAAAAAGCAAAAAATTTTCTTATTTTGGGGCATAAAGGCAGAAATTTCCATTATTTTGGGGCAAAAAGGAAGAAATTCACCTTATTTTGTGGTAAAATTGCAGAAATTTCACTTATTTCAGGGCAAAAAGGCAGAAATTACCCTTATTTTGGGGCAAAATACAGAAATTCCCTTTGTTTTGGGGAAAAAAGACAGAAATTCCACTTATTTAGAGGCAAAAAAGCAGAAATTCTTCTTATTTTGGAGCAAAAATGAAGAAATTTTTCTCGTTTATGGCAAAAGGTTATGCATTCCCCTTATTTTTGGGCAAAAAGGCAGAAATTCCCTGTATTTTGGAGCAAAATTGCAGAAATTCCCCTAATTGTGGGGCAAAAAGGCAGAAATTCCCTATATGTTGGGGCAAAAACACAGAAATTCTCCTTATTTTGGGGCAAAACTCAGAAATTCCCCTTATTTTGGGGCAAAATTCCAAAAATTTCCCTTATTTTGGGGCAAAATTGCAGAAATTTCACTAATTTGGTGAAAAATTGCAGAAATTTCTATTATTTTAAGGAAAAAAGCCAGAAATTTTTCTTATTTTGGGGCAAAAATGCAGAAATTCCCCTTATTTTGAGGTAAAAATGCTGTAATTCCCCTTATTTGGGGGCAAAAAGGCAGAAATTTCCCTTATTTTGCGGCAAAGAGACAGAAATTCCCCTTATTTTGTGGAAAAAATGCAGAAATTTCTTTTATTTTGGGGCAAAATTGCAGAAATTTCACATATTTCAGGGCATAATTCAAAAATTCCTTTTATTTTGGGGCAAAATGACAGAAATTCCATTTATTTTTGTGTAAAAAGGCAGAAATTTCACTTATTTTGAAGTAAAAAAGAAGAAATTGCTCTAATTTTGGGGTAAAAATGAAGAAATTTCCCTTTTTTCGTGGCAAAAGGTATACATTCCCCTTACTTTCCAGATAAAAAGCAGAAATTCCCCGTATTTTGAAGCAAAATTGCAGAAATTCTCTCAATTTTCGGGCAAAAAGGCAGAAATTCTCCTTATTTTTTGGTAAAGAAACAGAAAATCTCCTTTTTCGGGAGAAAACAGTCAGAAATTCCCCTAATTTTGGGGCAAAATTGCAGAAATTTCCTTTACATTGTGGCAAAATTGCAGAAATTTCCCTTATTTTGGGGCTAAATTGCAGAAATTTCACTTATTTCAGGGTAATAAGTCAGAAATTTCCCTTATTTTGAGGCAAAAAAGAGAGAAATTCCCTTTGTTTTGGGGGAAAAAGACAGAAATTCCACTTATATAGAGGCAAAAAAAAAGAAATTCCCTTTATTTTGGAGCAAAAATGAAGAAATTTCACTTTTTATGACAAAAAGGTATGCATTCCATTATTTTCGGGCAAAAAGGCAGAAACTCCCCGTATTTTGGAGCAAAAATGCAGAAATTCCCCTTATTTTTGGGCAAAAGGCAGAAATTCCGTTTATTTTGGGGCAAAAATCAGAAATTCCCATTATTTTGGGGCAAAATTCCAGAAATTTCCTTTATTTTGGGGCAAAATTGCAGGAATTTACCTTATTTTGGGGCAAAATTGCAGAAATTTCCCTTATTTGGAGCAAAATTGCAGAAATTTCACTTATTTTCAGGTAAAAAGGCTGAAATTTCCTTTGTTTTGGGGCAAAAAGGAAGAAATTCCCCTTATTTTGGGGCAAAATTGCAGAAATTTTTCTTATTATGTAAAAAAATTGCAAAAATTTCCCTTATTTTAGGGCAAAATTGCAGAAATTTCACTTATTTCAGAGAAAAAAATCAAAAATTTTTCTTTTTTGGGGGCAAAAATGCAGAAATTCCCATTAATTTGGAGCAAAAAGGCAGAAATTCCCCTTCTTTTGGGGCAAAATTCCAGAAATTTCCCTTATTTTGGGGCAAAATTGCAGAAATTTCATTTTTGGGGGCAAAATTGCAGGAATTTACCTTATTTTGGGGCAAAATTGCAGAAATTTCTTTTATTTGGGGCAAAATTGCAGAAATTTTATTATTTTCAGGTAAAAAGGCTGAAATTTCCTTTGTTTTGGGGCAAAAAGGAAGAAATTCCTTTTATTTTGGGGCAAAATTGCAGAAATTTTTCTTATGTGAAAAAATTTCAAAAATTTCCCTTATTTTAGGGCAAAATTGCAGAAATTTCATTATTTCAGAGAAAAGAGCAAAAATTTTTCTTATTTTGGATCAAAAAGGCAGAAATTCCCATTATTTTGGGGCAAAAAAGCAGAAATTCACCTTATTTTGAGGTAAAATTGCAGAAAATTCACACATTTCAGGGAAAAAAGGCAGAAATTTCCCTTATTTTCGGGCAAAATTGAAGAAATTTCACTTATTTCTGGGTAATAAGTCAGAAATTCCCCTTATTTTTTGGCAAAAAAGACAGAAATTCCCTTTGTTTTGGGGGAAAAAGACAGAAATTCCACTTATTGAGAAGCAAAATAGCAGAAATTCCCCTTATTTTGGAGCAAAAATGAAGAAATTTCCCTTTTTTATGGCAAAAAGTTATGCATTCCCCTTATTTTCATGCAAAAAGGCAGAAATTCCCTGTATTTTGGAGCAAAATTGCAGAAATTCCCCTAATTGTGGGGCAAAAAGGCAGAAATTCTCCTTATTTTGGGGCAAAACTCAGAAATTCCACATATTTTGGGGCAAAATTCCAGAAATTTCACTTACTACAGAGAAAAAAGGTAGAAATTTTCTTTATTTTAGGGCAAAAATGTAGAAATTCCTAATATTTTGTGGCAAAAATGCAGAAATTCCCCTTATTTTGAGGTAAAAAGGGTGAAATTCCCCTTATTTGTTGGCAAAAAGGCAAAAATTTCCCTTATTTTAAGGCAAAATTGCAGAACCTTCACTTATTTCAGAGTAATAAGTCAGAAATTTTTCTTATTTTGGGGTAAAAAAGACAGAACATCCCTTTGTTTTGGAAGAAAAAGACAGAAATTCCACTTATTTAGAGGCAAAAAAGCAGAAATTCCCCTTATTTTGAAGCAAAAATGAAGAAATTTCCCTTTTTTAAGGAAAAAAGTTATGCATTCTTCTTATTTTCGGGCAAAAAGGCAGAAATTCCCCGTATTTTGGAGCAAAATTGCAAAATTTCCCCTAATTGTGGGGCAAAAATGCAGAAATTCCCTATATGTTGGGGCAAAAGACAGAAATTCTCCTTATTTTGGGGCAAAACTCAGAAATTCCACTTATTTTGGGGCAAAATTCCAGAAATTTCCCTTATTCTGGGGCAAAATTGCAAAAATTTCACTTATTTTGGGCAAAATTGCAGAAATTTCACTTATTTCAGGAAAAAAAGGAATTTTGTTATTTTGGGGCAAAAAGGCAAAAATTCCCCTTATTTTGAGGTAAAAAGGCTGAAATTCCCCTTATTTGGGGGCAAAAAGGCAGAAATATCCCTTATTTTGAGGCAAAATTGCAGAAATTTCACTTATTACAGGGTAATAAGTCAGAAATTCCCCTTAATTTGTGGCAAAAAAGACAGAAATTCTCTTTGTTTTGGGGGAAAAAGAAGAAATTCCTCTTATTTAGAGGCAAGAAGGCAGAAATTCCCCTTATTTTGGAGCAAAAATGAAGAAATTTCCCTTTTTATGGCAAAAAGGTATGCATACCCATTATTTTCGGGCAAAAAAGCAGATTCCCCGTATTTTGGAGCAAAATTGCAGAAATTCCCCTAAATTTGGGGCAAAAGGAAGAAATTTTCTTTATTTTGGGGCAAAAATCATAAATTTCCCTTATTTTGGGGCAAAATTCAAGAAATTTCCTTTATTTTGGCGCAAAATTGCAGGAATTTACCTTATTTTGGGGCAAAATTGAAGAAATTTTTCTTATTTGGGGCAAAATTGCAGAAATTTCACTTATTTTCAGGTGAAAAGGCTGAAATTTCCTTTATTTTGGGGCCAAAAGGGAGAAATTACCTTTATTTTGGGGTAAAATTTCAGAAATTTCCCTTATTATTGGGAAAAATTGCAGAAATTTTCCTTATTTTAGGGCAAAATTGCAGCAATTTCACTTATTTCAGAGAAAAAAAGCAAAAATTTTTCTCTTTTTGAGGCAAAAAGGCAGAAATTCCCATTATTTTGGGGCAAAAAGGCAGAAATTCACTTTATTTTTGGGTAAAATTGCAGAAATTTCACATGTTTCAGGGCAAAAAGGCAGAAATTTTCCTTATTTTGGGGCAAAATTGCAGAAATTTCACTTATTTCAGGGTAATAAGTCAGAAATTCCCCTTATTTTGGGGCAAAATACAGAAATTCCCTTTGTTTTGTGGGAAAAAGACAGAAATTCCACTTATTTAGAGGCAAAAAAGCAGAAATTCTTCTTATTTTGGAGCAAAAATGAAGAAATTTTCCTCGTTTATGGCAAAAGGTTATGCATTCCCCTTATTTTCGGGCAAAAAGGCAGAAATTCCCTGTATTTTGGAGCAAAATTGCAGAAATTCCCATAATGGTGGGGCAAAAAGTCAGAAATTCCCTATATGTTGGGGCAAAAAGACAGAAATTCTCCTTATTTTGGGTCAAAACTCAGAAATTCCTTTTATTTTGGAGCAAAATTCTAGAAATTTCCCTTATTTTGGGGCAAAATTGCAGAAATTTCACTTATTTTGCGGCAAAATTGCAGAAATTTCACTTATTTTAAGGAAAAAATGCAGAAATTTTTCTTATTTTGGGGCAAAAATGCAGAAATTCCCCTTATTTTGAGTTAAAAATGCTGAAATTCCCCTTATTTGGGGGCAAAAAGGCAGAAATTTCCCTTATTTTGGGGCAAAGTGACAGAAATTCCCCTTATTTTGTGGCAAAATTGCAGAAATTTCACATATTTCAGGGCATAATTTAAAAATTTCTTATATTTTGGGGCAAAATGACAGAAATTCCGTTTATTTTTGGGTAAAAAGGCAGAAATTTCACTTATTTTGAGGTAAAAAGGCAGAAATTGCTCTAATTTTGGGGCAAAAATGAAGAAATTTCCCTTTTTTGTGGCAAAAGTTATACATTCCCCTTACTTTCGGGATAAAAAGCAGAAATTCCCCGTATTTTGAAGCAAAATTGCAGAAATTCTCTCAATTTGCGGGCAAAAATGCAGAAATTCTCCTTATTTTGGGGCAAAAAGACAGAAAATCTCCTTTTTCGGGAGCAAACAGTCAGATATTCCCCTTATTTTGAGGCAAAATTGCAGAAATTTCCTTTACATTGTGGCAAAATTGCAGACATTTCCCTTATTTTGGGGCGAAATTGCAGAAATTTCACTTATTTCAGGGTAATAAGTCAGAAATTCCCCTTATTTTGAGGCAAAAAAGACAGAAACTCCCTTTGTTTTGGGGGAAAAAGACAGAAATTCCACTTATATAGAGGCAAAAAGGAAGAAATTCCCTTTATTTGGGAGCAAAAATGAAGAAATTTCACTTTTATGGCAAAAGGTATGCATTCCCATTATTTTCGGGCAAAAAGGCAGAAATTCCCCGTATTTTGGAGCAAAAATGCAGAAATTCCCCTTATTTTTCGGCAAAAGGCAGAAATTCCGTTTATTTTGGGGCAAAAATCAGAAACTCCCATTATTTTGGGGCAAAATTCCAGAAATTTCCTTTATTTTGGGGCAAAATTGCAGGAATTTACCTTATTTTGGGGAAAAATTGCAGAAATTTCCCTTATTTGGGGCAAAAGTGCAGAAATTTCACTTATTTTCAGGTAAAAAGGCTGAAATTTCCTTTGTTTTGGGGCAAAAAGGAAGAAATTCCCCTTATTTTGGGGCAAAATTGCAGAAATTTTTCTTATTATGTAAAAAAATTGCAAAAATTTCCCTAATTTTAGGGCAAAATTGCAGAAATTTTACTTATTTCAGAGAAAAAAAAAAGTTTTTCTTATTTTGGGGCAAAAAGGCAGAAATTCACATTATTTTGGGGCAAAAAAGCAGAAATTCACTTTATTTTGAGGTAAAATTGCAGAAATTTCACATATTTCAGGACAAAAAGGCAGAAATTTCCCTTATTTTGGGGCAAAATTGCAGAAATTTCACTTATTTCATGGTAATAAGTCAGAAATTCCCATTATTTTGGGGCAAAAAAGACAGAAATTCTCTTTGTTTTGGGGGAAAAAACAGACATTCCACTTATTGAGAAGCAAAAAGTCAGAAATTCCCCTTATTTTGGAGCATAAATGAAGAAATTTCCCTTTTTTATGGAAAAAAGTTATGCATTCCACTTATTTTCAGGCAAAATGGCAGAAATTCCCCGTATTTTGGAGCAAAATAACAGAAATTCCCCATATTTTGGAGCAAAATTGCAGAAATTCCCCTAATTGTGGTGCAAAAAGGCAGAAATTCCCTATATGTTGGGGCAAAAAGACAGAAATTCTCCTTATTTTGGGGCAAAACTCAGAAATTCCACTTATTTTGGGGCAAAATTCCAGAAATTTTCCTTATTCTAAAGCAAAATTGCAGAAATTTCACTTATTTTGGACAAAATTGCAGAAATTTCACTTATTTCAGGGGAAAAAGGCAGAAATTTTCCTTATTTTGGTGCAAAAAGGCAAAAATTTCCCTTATTTTGGGGCTAAATTGCAGAAATTACACTTATTTCAGGGTAATAAGTCAGAAATTTTTCTTATTTTGGGCAAAAAAGACAGAAAATCTTTTTGTTTTGGGGGAAAAAGAAGAAATTCCACTTATTTAGAGGAAGAAAAGCAGAAATTCCCCTTATTTTGAAGCAAAAATGAAGACATTTTTCTTTTTTAAGGCAAAAAGGTATGCATTCTTCTTATTATCTGGCAAAAAGGCAGAAATTCGCGGTATTTTGGAGCAAAATTGCAAAAATTCCCCTAATTCTGGTGCAAAAATGCAGAAATTTCCTATATGTTGTGGCAAAAAGACAGAAATTCTCCTTATTTTGGGGCAAAACTCAGAAATTCCACTTATTTTGGGGCAAAATTCCAGAAATTTCCCTTATTCTAAAGCAAAATTGCAGAAATTTCACTTATTTTGGACAAAATTGCAGAAATTTCACTTATTTCAGGGGGAAAAAAAGAAATTTTGTTATTTTGGGGCAAAAAGGCAGAAATTCCCCTTATTTTGAGGTAAAAAGGCTGAAATTCCCCTTATTTGGGGGCAAAAAGGCAGAAATATCCTTTATTTTGCGGCAAAATTGCAGAAATTTTCTTATTTCAGGGTAATAAGTCAGAAATTCCCCTTAATTTGGGGCAAAAAAGACAGAAATTCCCTTTGTTTTTGGGGAAAAAGACAGAAATTCCACTTATTTAGAGGTAAAAAGGCAGAAATTTCTCTTATTTTGCAGCAACAATGAAAAAATTTCCCTTTTTGTGGCAAAAAGGAATGCATTCCCATTATTTTCGGACAAAAAGGCAGAAATTCCCCGTATTTTGGAGCAAAATTGCAGAAATTCCCCTAAATTTGGGGCAAAAGGCAGAAATTCCCTTTATTTTGGGGCAAAAATCATAAATTCCCCTTATTTTGGGGCAAAATTAAGAAATATCCTTTATTTTGGGACAAAATTGCAGGAATTTACCTTATTTTGGGGCAAAATTGCAGAGATTTTTTTTATTTGGGGAAAAATTGCAGATATTTCCCTTATTTTCATGTAAAAAAGCTGAAATTTCCTTTATTTTGGGGCAAAAAGGAAGAAATTCCCTGTATTTTGGGGCAAAATTGCAGAAATTTCCTTTATTATTGGGAAAAATTGCAGAAATTTTTCTTATTTTAGGGCAAAATTGCAGAAATTTCACTTATTTCAGAGAAAAAAAGCAAAAATTTTTCTTATTTTGGGGCAAAAAGGCAGAAATTCCCATTATTTTGGGGCAAAAGGGCAGAAATTCACCATATTTTGGGGAAAAATAGCAGAAATTTCACATATTTCTGGGCAAAAAGTCAGAAATTTCCCTTATTTTGGGGCAAAAGGGCAGAAATTCACCATATTTTGGGGAAAAATTGCAGAAATTTCACATATTTCTGGGCAAAAAGTCAGAAATTTCCCTTATTTTGGGGCAAAATTGCAGAAATTTCACTTATTTCAGGGAAATAAGTCAGAAATTTCACTTATATTGAGGCAAAAAAGACAGAAATTCCCTTTGTTTTGAGGGAAAAAGACAGAAATTCCACTTATTTAGAGGCAAATAGGCAGAAATTTCCCTTATTTTGGAGCAAAAATGAAGAAATTTCCCTTTTTTATCGCAAAACGTTATGCATTCCCCTTTTTTCCGGGCAAAAAGGCAGAAATTCTCTGTATTTTGGAGCAAAATTGCAGAAATTCCCCTAGTTGTGGGGCAAAAAGACAGAAATTCCCTATATGTTGGGGCAAAAAGACAGAAATTCTCCTTATTTTGGGGCAAAACTCATAATTTCCACTTATT
Source organism: Micromys minutus (assembly GCF_963924665.1). NCBI lineage: Eukaryota > Metazoa > Chordata > Mammalia > Rodentia > Muridae > Micromys > Micromys minutus. Next base: position 11,161 of record NW_027667202.1, on the reverse strand, counting down.
TTGGGGTAAAATTCCAGAAATTTCCCTTATTTTGGGGCAAAATTGCAGAAATTTCACTTATTTTGGGGCAAAATTTCAGAAATTTAACTTATTTCAGGGAAAAAGGGCAGAAATTTTTTTTATTTTGGGGCAAAAAGCAAAAATTTCTAATATTTTGTGGCAAAAATGCAGAAATTCCCCTTATTTTGAGGTAAAAAGGCTGAAATACCCCTTATTTGGGGGCAAAAAGGCAGAAATATCCCTTATTTTGGAGCAAAATTGCAGCAATTTCACTTATTTCAGGGTAATAAGTCAGAAATTCCCCTTATTTTGAGGCAAAAAAGACAGAAACTCCCTTTGTTTTGGGGGAAAAAGACAGAAATTCCACTTATATAGAGGCAAAAAGGAAGAAATTCCCTTTATTTGGGAGCAAAAATGAAGAAATTTCACTTTTATGGCAAAAGGTATGCATTCCCATTATTTTCGGGCAAAAAGGCAGAAATTCCCCGTATTTTGGAGCAAAAATGCAGAAATTCCCCTTATTTTTCGGCAAAAGGCAGAAATTCCGTTTATTTTGGGGCAAAAATCAGAAACTCCCATTATTTTGGGGCAAAATTCCAGAAATTTCCTTTATTTTGGGGCAAAATTGCAGGAATTTACCTTATTTTGGGGAAAAATTGCAGAAATTTCCCTTATTTGGGGCAAAAGTGCAGAAATTTCACTTATTTTCAGGTAAAAAGGCTGAAATTTCCTTTGTTTTGGGGCAAAAAGGAAGAAATTCCCCTTATTTTGGGGCAAAATTGCAGAAATTTTTCTTATTATGTAAAAAAATTGCAAAAATTTCCCTAATTTTAGGGCAAAATTGCAGAAATTTTACTTATTTCAGAGAAAAAAAAAAGTTTTTCTTATTTTGGGGCAAAAAGGCAGAAATTCACATTATTTTGGGGCAAAAAAGCAGAAATTCACTTTATTTTGAGGTAAAATTGCAGAAATTTCACATATTTCAGGACAAAAAGGCAGAAATTTCCCTTATTTTGGGGCAAAATTGCAGAAATTTCACTTATTTCATGGTAATAAGTCAGAAATTCCCATTATTTTGGGGCAAAAAAGACAGAAATTCTCTTTGTTTTGGGGGAAAAAACAGACATTCCACTTATTGAGAAGCAAAAAGTCAGAAATTCCCCTTATTTTGGAGCATAAATGAAGAAATTTCCCTTTTTTATGGAAAAAAGTTATGCATTCCACTTATTTTCAGGCAAAATGGCAGAAATTCCCCGTATTTTGGAGCAAAATAACAGAAATTCCCCATATTTTGGAGCAAAATTGCAGAAATTCCCCTAATTGTGGTGCAAAAAGGCAGAAATTCCCTATATGTTGGGGCAAAAAGACAGAAATTCTCCTTATTTTGGGGCAAAACTCAGAAATTCCACTTATTTTGGGGCAAAATTCCAGAAATTTTCCTTATTCTAAAGCAAAATTGCAGAAATTTCACTTATTTTGGACAAAATTGCAGAAATTTCACTTATTTCAGGGGAAAAAGGCAGAAATTTTCCTTATTTTGGTGCAAAAAGGCAAAAATTTCCCTTATTTTGGGGCTAAATTGCAGAAATTACACTTATTTCAGGGTAATAAGTCAGAAATTTTTCTTATTTTGGGCAAAAAAGACAGAAAATCTTTTTGTTTTGGGGGAAAAAGAAGAAATTCCACTTATTTAGAGGAAAAAAAGCAGAAATTCCCCTTATTTTGAAGCAAAAATGAAGACATTTTTCTTTTTTAAGGCAAAAAGGTATGCATTCTTCTTATTATCTGGCAAAAAGGCAGAAATTCGCGGTATTTTGGAGCAAAATTGCAAAAATTCCCCTAATTCTGGTGCAAAAATGCAGAAATTTCCTATATGTTGTGGCAAAAAGACAGAAATTCTCCTTATTTTGGGGCAAAACTCAGAAATTCCACTTATTTTGGGGCAAAATTCCAGAAATTTCCCTTATTCTAAAGCAAAATTGCAGAAATTTCACTTATTTTGGACAAAATTGCAGAAATTTCACTTATTTCAGGGGGAAAAAAAGAAATTTTGTTATTTTGGGGCAAAAAGGCAGAAATTCCCCTTATTTTGAGGTAAAAAGGCTGAAATTCCCCTTATTTGGGGGCAAAAAGGCAGAAATATCCTTTATTTTGCGGCAAAATTGCAGAAATTTTCTTATTTCAGGGTAATAAGTCAGAAATTCCCCTTAATTTGGGGCAAAAAAGACAGAAATTCCCTTTGTTTTTGGGGAAAAAGACAGAAATTCCACTTATTTAGAGGTAAAAAGGCAGAAATTTCTCTTATTTTTAAGCAACAATGAAAAAATTTCCCTTTTTGTGGCAAAAAGGAATGCATTCCCATTATTTTCGGACAAAAAGGCAGAAATTCCCCGTATTTTGGAGCAAAATTGCAGAAATTCCCCTAAATTTGGGGCAAAAGGCAGAAATTCCCTTTATTTTGGGGCAAAAATCATAAATTCCCCTTATTTTGGGGCAAAATTAAGAAATATCCTTTATTTTGGGACAAAATTGCAGGAATTTACCTTATTTTGGGGCAAAATTGCAGAGATTTTTTTTATTTGGGGAAAAATTGCAGATATTTCCCTTATTTTCATGTAAAAAAGCTGAAATTTCCTTTATTTTGGGGCAAAAAGGAAGAAATTCCCTGTATTTTGGGGCAAAATTGCAGAAATTTCCTTTATTATTGGGAAAAATTGCAGAAATTTTTCTTATTTTAGGGCAAAATTGCAGAAATTTCACTTATTTCAGAGAAAAAAAGCAAAAATTTTTCTTATTTTGGGGCAAAAAGGCAGAAATTCCCATTATTTTGGGGCAAAAGGGCAGAAATTCACCATATTTTGGGGAAAAATAGCAGAAATTTCACATATTTCTGGGCAAAAAGTCAGAAATTTCCCTTATTTTGGGGCAAAAGGGCAGAAATTCACCATATTTTGGGGAAAAATTGCAGAAATTTCACATATTTCTGGGCAAAAAGTCAGAAATTTCCCTTATTTTGGGGCAAAATTGCAGAAATTTCACTTATTTCAGGGAAATAAGTCAGAAATTTCACTTATATTGAGGCAAAAAAGACAGAAATTCCCTTTGTTTTGAGGGAAAAAGACAGAAATTCCACTTATTTAGAGGCAAATAGGCAGAAATTTCCCTTATTTTGGAGCAAAAATGAAGAAATTTCCCTTTTTTATCGCAAAACGTTATGCATTCCCCTTTTTTCCGGGCAAAAAGGCAGAAATTCTCTGTATTTTGGAGCAAAATTGCAGAAATTCCCCTAGTTGTGGGGCAAAAAGACAGAAATTCCCTATATGTTGGGGCAAAAAGACAGAAATTCTCCTTATTTTGGGGCAAAACTCATAATTTCCACTTATTTTGGGGTAAAATTCCAGAAATTTCCCTTATTTTGGGGCAAAATTGCAGAAATTTCACTTATTTTGGGGCAAAATTTCAGAAATTTAACTTATTTCAGGGAAAAAAGGCAGAAATTTTCTTTATTTTGGGGCAAAAAGCAAAAATTTCTAATATTTTGTGGCAAAAATGCAGAAATTCCCCTTATTTTGAGGTAAAAAGGCTGAAATACCCCTTATTTGGGGGCAAAAAGGCAGAAATATCCCTTATTTTGGAGCAAAATTGCAGCAATTTCACTTATTTCAGGGTAATAAGTCAGAAATTCCCCTTAATTTGTGGCAAAAAAGACAGATATTCCCCTTGTTTTTGGGGAAAAAGACATAAATTCCACTTATTTAGAGGCAAAAAGGCAGAAATTTCCCTTATTTTAAAGCAACAATGAAGAAATTTCCCTTTTTATGGCAAAAAGGTATGCATTCCCATTATTTTCGGGCAAAAAAGCAGAAATTCCCCGTATTTTGGAACAAAATTGCAGAAATTCCCCTAAATTTGGGGCAAAAGGCAGAAATTCCCTTTATTTGGGGCAATAATCAGAAATACCCCTTATTTTGGGGCAAAATTCAAGAAATTTCCTTTATTTTGGGGCAAAATTGCAGGAATTTACCTTATTTTGGGGCAAAATTGCAGAAATTTTTCTTATTTGGGGCAAAATTGCAGAAATTTCACTTATTTTTAGGTAAAAAGGCTGAAATTTCCTTTATTTTGGGTCAAAAAGTAAGAAATTCCCTGTATTTTGGGGAAAATTGCAGAAATTTCCTTTATTATTGGGAAAAATTGCAGAAATTTTTCTTATTTTAGGGCAAAATTGCAGAAATTTCACTTATTTCAGAGAAAAAAAGCAAGAATTTTTTTTATTTTGGGGCAAAAAGGCAGAAATTCCCATTATTTTGGGGCAAAAAAGCAGAAATTCACTTTATTTTGAGGTAAAATTGCAGGAATTTCACATATTTCAGGACAAAAAGTCAGAAATTTCCCTTATTTTGGGGCAAAATTGCAGAAATTTCACTTATTTCATGGGAATAAGTCAGAAATTCCCATTATTTTGGGGCAAAAAAGACAGAAATTCTCTTTGTTTTGGGGGAAAAAACAGACATTCCACTTACTGAGAAGCAAAAAGTCAGAAATTCCCCTTATTTTGGAGCATAAATGGAGAAATTTCCCTTTTTTATGGAAAAAATTATGCATTCCACTTATTTTCAGGCAAAATAGCAGAAATTCCCCATATTTTGGAGCAAAATTGCAAAAATTCCCCGTATTTTGGAGCAAAATTGCAGAAATTCCCCTAATTGTGGTGCAAAAAGGCAGAAATTCCCTATATGTTGGGGCAAAAATACAGAAATTCTCCTTATTTTGGAGAAAAACTCAGAAATTCCACTTATTTTGGGGCAAAATTGCAGAAATTTCACTTACTTCAGGGAAAAAAGGCAGAAATTTTCCTTATTTTGGGGCATAAATGCAGAAATTCCTAATATTTTGTGGCAATAATAAGGAAATTCCCCTTATTTTGAGGTAAAAAGGGTGAAATTCCCCTTATTTGTGGGCAAAAAGGCAAAAATTTCCCTTATTTTGGGGCAAAATTGCAGAAATTTCACTTATTTCAGGGTAATAAGTCAGAAATTTTTCTTATTTTGGGGCAAAAAAGACAGAAAATCCCTTTGTTTTGGGGGAAAAAGACAGAAATTCCACTTATTTAGAGGCAAAAAAGCAGAAATTCCCCTTATTTTGAAGCAAAAATGAAGAAATTTCCCTTTTTTAAGGCAAAAAGGTATGCATTCTTCTCATTATCTTGCAAAAAGGCAGAAATTCCCCATATTTTGGAGCAAAATTGCAAAAATTCCCCTAATTGTGGGGCAAAAATGCAGAAATTCCCTATATGTTGGGGCAAAAAGACAGAAATTTTCTTTATTTTGGGGCAAAACTCAGAAATTCCACTTATTTTGGGGCAAAATTCCAGAAATTTCCTTTATTCTGGGGCAAAATTGGAGAAATTTCACTTATTTTGGGCAAAATTGCAGAAATTTTACTTATTTCAGGGGAAAAAAAATTTTGTTATTTGGGGCAAAAAGGGAGAAATTCCCCTTATTTTGAGGTAAAAAGGCTGAAATACCCCTTATTTGGGGGCAAAAAGGCAGAAATATCCCTTATTTTGGGGCAAAATTGCAGCAATTTCACTTATTTCAGGGTAATAAGTCAGAAATTCCCCTTAATTTGTGGCAAAAAAGACAGATATTCCCTTTGTTTTTGGGGAAAAAGACATAAATTCCACTTATTTAGAGGCAAAAAGGCAGAAATTTCCCTTATTTTAAAGCAACAATGAAGAAATTTCCCTTTTTATGGCAAAAAGGTATGCATTCCAATTATTTTCGGGCAAAAAGGCAGAAATTCCCCGTATTTTGGAGCAAAATTGCAGAAATTCCCCTAAATTTGGGGCAAAAGGCAGAAATTCCCTTTATTTGGGGCAAAAATCAGAAATACCCCTTATTTTTGGGCAAAATTCAAGAAATTTCCTTTATTTTGGGGCAAAATTCCAGGAATTTACCTTATTTTGGGGCAAAATTGCAGAAATTTTTCTTATTTGGGGCAAAATTGCAGAAATTTCACTTATTTTTAGGTAAAAAGGCTGAAATTTCCTTAATTTTGGGGCAAAAAGGAAGAAATTCCCTGTATTTTGGGGCAAAATTGCAGAAATTTCCTTTATTTTTGGGAAAAATTGCAGAAATTTTTCTTATTTTAGGGCAAAATTGCAGAAATTTCACTTATTTCAGATAAAACAAGCAAGAATTTTTTTTATTTTGGGGCAAAAAGGCAGAAATTCCCATTATTTTGGGGCAAAAAAGCAGAAATTCACTTTATTTTGAGGTAAAATTGCAGAAATTTCACATATTTCAGGACAAAAAGGCAGAAATTTCCCTTATTTTGGGGCAAAATTGCAGAAATTTCACTTATTTCATGGTAATAAGTCAGAAATTCCCATTATTTTGGGGCAAAAAAGACAGAAATTCTCTTTGTTTTGGGGGAAAAAACAGACATTCCACTTACTGAGAAGCAAAAAGTCAGAAATTCCCCTTATTTTGGAGCATAAATGAAGAAATTTCCCTTTTTTATGGAAAAAAGTTATGCATTCCACTTATTTTCAGGCAAAATGGCAGAAATTCCCCATATTTTGAAGCAAAATTGCAGAAATTCCTCGTATTTTGGAGCAAAATTGCAGAAATTCCCCTAATTGTGGTGCAAAAAGGCAGAAATTCCCTATATGTTGGGGCAAAAAGACAGAAATTCTCCTTATTTTGGAGAAAAACTCAGAAATTCCACTTATTTTGGGGCAAAATTGCAGAAATTTCACTTACTTCAGGGAAAAAAGGCAGAAATTTTCCTTATTTTGGGGCATAAATGCAGAAATTCCTAATATTTTGTGGCAAAAATGCAGAAATTCCCCTTATTTTGAGGTAAAAAGGGTGAAATTCCCCTTATTTGTAGGCATAAAGGCAAAAATTTCCCTTATTTTGGGGCAAAATTGCAGAAATTTCACTTATTTCAGGGTAATAAGTCAGAAATTTTTCTTATTTTGGGGTAAAAGAGACAGAAAATCCCTTTGTTTGGGGGGAAAAAGACCGAAATTCCACTTATTTAGAGGCAAAAAAGCAGAAATTCCCCTTATTTTGAAGCAAAAATGAAGAAATTCCCCTTTTTTAAGGCAAAAAGGTATGCATTCTTCTCATTATCTTGCAAAAAGTCAGAAATCCCCCGTATATTGCAGTAAATTGCAAAAATTCCCCTAATTGTGGGGCAAAAATGCAGAAATTCCCTATATGTTGGGACAAAAAGACAGAAATTCTCTTTATTTTGGGGCAAAACTCAGAAATTCCACATATTTTGGGGCAAAATTCCAGAAATTTCCTTTATTCTGGGGCAAAATTGTAGAAATTTCACTTATTTTGGGCAAAATTGCAGAAATTTCACTTATATCAGGGGAAAAAAAGAAATTTTGTTATTTTGGGGCAAAAAGGGAGAAATTCCCCTTATTTTGAGGTAAAAAGGCTGAAATTCCCCTTATTTGGGGGCAAAAAGGCAGAAATATCCCTTATTTTGGGGCAAAATTGCAGAAATTTCACATATTTCAGGGTAATAAGTCAGAAATTCCCCTTAATTTGGGGCAAAAAAGACAGATATTCCCTTTGTTTTTTGGGAAAAAGACATAAATTCCACTTATTTAGAGGCAAAAAGGCAGAAATTTCCCTTATTTTAAAGCAACAATGAAGAAATTTCCCTTTTTATGGCAAAAAGGTATGCATTCCCATTATTTTCGGGCAAAAAGGCAGAAATTCCTTGTATTTTGGAACAAAATTGCAGAAATTCCCCTAAATTTGGGGCAAAAGGCAGAAATTCCCTTTATTTGGGGCAAAAATGAGAAATACCCCTTATTTTGGGGCAAAATTCAAGAAATTTCCTTTATTTTGGGGCAAAATTTCAGGAATTTACCTTATTTTGGGCAAAATTGCAGAAATTTTTCTTATTTGGGGCAAAATTGCAGAAATTTCACTTATTTTTAGGTAAAAAGGCTGAAATTTCCTTTATTTTGGGGCAAAAAGGAAGAAATTCTATGTATTTTGTGGCAAAATTGCAGAAATTTCCTTTATTATTGGGAAAAATTGCAGAAATTTTTCTTATTTTAGGGCAAAATTGCAGAAATTTCACTTATTTCAGAGAAAAAAAGCAAAAATTTTTCTTATTTTGGGGCAAAAAGGCAGAAATTCCCATTATTTTGGGGCAAAAGGGCAGAAATTCACCTTATTTTGGGGAAAAATAGCAGAAATTTCACATATTTCTGGGCAAAAAGTCAGAAATTTCCCTTATTTTGGGGCAAAATTGCAGAAATTTCACTTATTTCAGGGAAATAAGTCAGAAATTCCACTTATATTGAGGCAAAAAAACAGAAATTTCCTTTGTTTTGAGGGAAAAAGACAGAAATTCCACTTATTTAGAGGCAAATAGGCAGAAATTTCCCTTATTTTGGAGCAAAAATGAAGAAATTTCCCTTTTTTATCGCAAAAAGTTATATATTCCCCTTTTTTTCGGGCAAAAAGGCAGAAATTCCCTGTATTTTGGAGCAAAATTGCAGAAATTCCCATAGTTGTGGGGCAAAATCACAGAATTTCCCTATATGTTGGGGCAAAAAGACAGAAATTCTCCTTATTTTGGGGCAAAACTCATAAATTCCACTTATTTTGAGTAAAATTCCAGAAATTTCCCTTATTTTGGGGCAAAATTGCAGAAATTTCACTTATTTTGGGGCAAAATTTCAGAAATTTAACTTATTTCAGGGAAAAAAGGCAGAAATTTTCTTTATTTTGGGGCAAAAAGCAAAAATTTCTAATATTTTGTGGCAAAAATGCAGAAATTCCCCTTATTTTGAGGTAAAAAGGCTGAAATTCACCTTATTTGGCGGCAAAAAGTCAGAAATTTCCCTTATTTTAAAGCAACAATGAAGAAATTTCATTTTTATGGCAAAAAGGTATGCATTCCCATTATTTTCGGGCAAAAATTCAGAAATTCCCGGTATTTTGGAGCAAAATTGCAGAAATTGCCCTAAATTTGGGGCACAAGGCAGAAATTCCCTTTATTTGGGGCAAAAATCAGAAATTCCCCTTATTGTGGGGCAAAATTCCAGAAATTTCCTATATTTTGGGGCAAAATTGCAGGAATTTCACTTACTTCAGGGAAAAAAGGCAGAAATTTTCCTTATTTTGGGGCATAAATGCAGAAATTCCTAATATTTTGTTGCAAAAATGCAGAAATTCCCCTTATTTTGATGTAAAAAGGGTGAAATTCCCCTTATTTGTGGGCAAAAAGCAAAAATTTCCCTTATTTTGGGGCAAAATTGCAGAAATTTCACTTATTTCAGGGTAATAAGTCAGAAATTTTTCTTATTTTGGGACAAAAAAGACAGAAAATCCCTTTGTATTGGGGGAAAAAGACAGAAATTCCACTTATTTAGAGGCAAAAAAGCAGAAATTCCCCTTATTTTGAAGCAAAAATGAAGAAATTTCCCTTTTTTAAGGCAAAAAGGTATGCATTCTTCTCATTTTCTTTCAAAAAGGCAGAAATTCCCCATATTTTGGAGCAAAATTGCAAAAATTCCCCTAATTGTGGGGCAAAAATGCAGAAATTCCCTATATGTTGGGGCAAAAAGACAGAAATTTTCTTTATTTTGGGGCAAAACTCAGAAATTCCACTTATTTTGGGGCAAAATTCCAGAAATTTCCTTTATTCTGGGGCAAAATTGGAGAAATTTCACTTATTTTGGGCAAAATTGCAGAAATTTTACTTATTTCAGGGGAAAAAAAATTTTGTTTTTTGGGGCAAAAAGGGAGAAATTCCCCTTATTTTGAGGTAAAAAGGCTGAAATACCCCTTATTTGGAAGCAAAAAGGCAGAAATATCCCTTATTTTGGGGCAAAATTGCAGCAATTTCACTTATTTCAGGGTAATAAGTCAGAAATTCCCCTTAATTTGAGGCAAAAAAGTCAGATATTCCCTTTGTTTTTGGGGAAAAAGACATAAATTCCACTTATTTAGAGGCAAAAAGGCAGAAATTTCCCTTATTTTAAAGCAACAATGAAGAAATTTCCCTTTTTATGGCAAAAAGGTATGCATTCCCATTATTTTCGGGCAAAAAGGCAGAAATTCCCCGTATTTTGGAGCAAAATTGCAGAAATTCCCCTAAATTTGGGGCAAAAGGCAGAAATTCCCTTTATTTGGGGCAAAAATCAGAAATACCCCTTATTTTGGGGCAAAATTCAAGAAATTTCCTTTATTTTGGGGCAAAATTGCAGGAATTTACCTTATTTTGGGGCAAAATTGCAGAAATTTTTCTTATTTGGGGCAAAATTGCAGAAATTTCACTTATTTTTAGGTAAAAAGGCTGAAATTTCCTTTATTTTGGGGCAAAAAGGAAGAAATTCCCTGTATTTTGGGGCAAAATTGCAGAAATTTCCTTTATTATTGGGAAAAATTGCAGAAATTTTTCTTATTTTAGGGCAAAATTGCAGAAATTTCACTTATTTCAGAGAAAAAAAGCAAGAATTTTTTTTATTTCGGGGAAAAAAGGCAGAAATTCCCATTATTTTGGGGCAAAAAGGCAGAAATTCACCTTATTTTGGGGTAAAATTGCAGAAATTTCACATATTTCTGGGCAAAAAGTCAGAAATTTCCCTTATTTTGGGGCAAAATTGCAGAAATTTCACTTATTTCAGGGAAATAAGTCAGAAATTCCACTTATATTGAGGCAAAAAAAACCAGAAATTCCCTTTGTTTTGAGGGAAAAATACAGAAATTCCACTTATTTAGAGGCAAATAGGCAGAAATTTCCCTTATTTTCGAGCAAAAATAAAGAAATTTCCCTTTTTTATGGCAAAAAGTTATGCATTCCCCTTTTTTTCGGGCAAAAATCAGAAATTCCCCGTATTTTGGAGCAAAATTGCAGAAATTCCCCTAGTTGTGGGGCAAAAAGACAGAAATTCCCTATATGTTGGGGCAAAAAGACAGAAATTCTCTTTATTTTGGGGCAAAACTCATAAATTCCACTTATTTTGGGGTAAAATTCCAGAAATTTCCCTTATTTTGGGGCAAAATTGCAGAAATTTCAATTATTTTGGGGTAAAATTGCAGAAATTTCACTTATTTCAGGGAAAAAAGGCAGAAATTTTTTTTTATTTTGGGGCAAAAAGCAAAAATTCCTAATA
>NW_027667203.1:0-16948 GCF_963924665.1 Micromys minutus | reverse complement strand
ACACACAGACACACACACAGAGAGACACACACATACACACAGACACACATACACACAAACACACACAGACACACACACACACACACACACACACACACACACACATGGGCTATAGCCTGGTACAGAGATGAACTCTATTTCCTTCTGTACTCACACTGGAGTCCCATCCTGGTCCCAAACACCATACCCACACTGTCTGGAGCCCACAGAGACCCCAGGTGGCCACTTCAGTTGGTACAAGGTAGGCTGGGCTCTGACTCTTCTGAACCCTTGCCTTCAAAAGCATCTAATAGTTACTAGCATCTTGGATCTCTCTCATGATTTCCTGCTTTCAATGCCCCTGACCTCCTAGTCACTCCTTGCCCACACTAGGCTCCTGACACATGCCCTTTGCACACACTACAACCAGGATCAACCCCCCCCACTCCCTACAAGCCTCTTTACTGTCACCGATATCTTAGCTTGAGCATTTCTGCTCCAGGGACTGGCAGGCTGCAGCCTTGGGCCTAAGGGAGACACATGCGGCAAAGATGGCTTTAAAAGGTTAGAAACAAGTCAGAGAGAAGAGTATTTCATAAAACCGTTAAATGATGCCGAATTCAAATCTAGCAACCTCTGGTGCACAGTGACACAAAGCCGCTCTTCCTTTACAGTGTGCACAGGGTGGCTCTCCTGCTACAGGAAGTAAGATCATAAGCACACCAACACCAAGAGATCCTACAAACCTGGGAAACTGCTGCTCCATGTGCTCATCTTCCCCAGGGCTGAGCAGATGGATTGTCACAGCTGTGGACCCCAGGCAGGGGTTGGGGGACTAACTCACTTGTCACTGAGTTCCTCCAGGACAGTTCACGACTGACTACATAGGCTCTGGATTTGAGCCTCAGTTCTATGACCATTTGCTTATTTATTTATGTAATCATTATTTACCCGCCTGTCCGCACGCCTATTTCTCTGCTGGCTGGGCCCTGTCAAGGCATGCGCAATGCATAGGTGGTGCCTGGTCCCTGGTGAGGCTCCAGTCCAGCACACTCTTATCTGAGTCCAGCATATCTGCTTTCAGCAAGTGGGGCTCTGACCTCAGAGGCCAGGCCAGCAGCCTCTTTCCCTTCTCTTCAGCTGCCTCACAACTTAGCCCACACAGTCTTGGCTGGGTGATAGCGAGAGCTACCCAGATGGTCTCCTCGCTTCTGACTTGGCCTGTATTCTGTCTGTTGCCCACCCTACTCCAGCACATCTTTTGCAAACCAGATCAAATCAGTCTATTTTGAGCTCAGAAGCTCCCAGATTCTAGCCCACGGGCACCAAAGCCAATGGCCAGTGATCTCCTGATGACTTCTTTTATTTGCTCGGTTTTGCTTGCACCAAGCTCCTGCTTCAGGCCTTCACCCATGGCTCAACCTCCATGTCTGCTCCCTCTCTCAGTCTTTTCTCTGAGGTCACCTATTTGAGGAGGCCCAGGAGGCTCCTGATCATTTCTCATTGTCTTTTGGAGATTCTAGCCTATGTCATATCCCTTATATCCAAGACAGATAGAGAGACAGAGACAGACAGAGACAGAGAGACAGAGAGACAGAGAGACAGAGAGAGAGAATGAATCCATGAGCTGGGTTCTCACCTTTGGCTGTCCTCTGGGCCTCAGTTTCTCCTCCTGTAAAATGATCACAAAACACACAGTCCCACCATCTTGCTGGAGGACAATCAGAGACACAGGAGGTGGCAGTATCAAGAGTCCAGTATGCAGCTATGAAGGGGTGGCCTTTGTGGCATTCATGGAAGGTTCCAGAAGTTCTCAGTAGGTTCCTACTGAAGCAGCCAGAAATCACCTGCTGAACCTCAAGTCTGATATCTGGAGAGAAGTTCCTAATGCCACCCCTGTGGGTCACCTAGACCCTACCTGCCACCCAGCACCTTGCTTCCCCACTGGGTCCTTGTCTGCACACACCCAGTGCACAGGGGGAGCTTGGCAGCCACAACAGAAACTCTGGAGACTGAGTCAGGTTCAGTGCTGCCCCTGCACGGCCTGCATTGCCACCCGTGCTTGTCATTTCACCTCTATGAGCTGTCCCTTCTCCCACGGAATGGGCAGGGGGAATCTGATGGCTGTTTGGTTTGGTTTGGTTTGAGGCACAGTCTTGGGGGGGGGGGATGTTCAAGACAAGTTTTCTCTGTGTAGTTCCAGGAGATAAAATGTGTTGTTAGTCATCAGATTCATGTCTTCTGAGCCCCAGGAATATGTGCTAGGCACACTATGTCCTAGACAGACAACAAACACACTGTGAGCTGGGTGTATGTGAACAAGGACCCAGTGGGAAGCAAGGTGCTGGGTGGCAGGTGGGGTTTAGGTGACCCACAGGGGTGGCATTAGGAACTTCTCTCCAGATATCAGACTTGGGGGTCAGCTGCTGACTGCTGGCTGCTTCAGCCATTCCTCACTGGCTGCATATTGGACTCCTGTTACTGATACCTCCTGTGTTCCTGAGCTCTCCAGCAAGACCATGGGACTGTGTGCCTTACACCCATTTCACAAGAGGAGAAACTGAGGCCCAGAGGACAGCTAAGGCCAAGGGTAAGGATATAGCCCCAGCTTGGTGGCTTCTAGCTCATGATTTCATTCTCCCTGTCCCTGTCCCTGTCCCTGTCCCTGTCCCTCTCCCTCTCCCTCTCCTTTTCCCTCTCTCTGACAGGACCTGGTAGCAACAAGGGATAAGACATAGCTGGAAGATCCAATAGACAATGAGAAGTGATTTGGGGCTGACAGAGCTCACCAGGTCCCCTAAAGTTCCTCTCTGGTCACCTCACTTGCAAAAGCCCCAGAGACCCTGGTTCATCCCTACAACAAAGTAGCTTCTGCTCCCATCACCCACACAGAGTTCCCACTGCCGAAAGCCGCTGAGATGGGACTGGCATGGCTCCAGGACATTTGCAAGCTGTCCCCACGACCAGGCACCTTCAGAGAAGCCAACTGCCTTGTAAAAGCATAAAGCAGTGACTGGCAGCGAAGGAGCTGGAGATAAGGTCTGACCATGATAAGCCAGCAGGACTGGCCTCCAGGCCTAGCCAGGCCCAGGATGAAGTGGGGCCGACCAGGCTTGGACTTTCGCAAGAATGACAGATAAGGGGACAGAGCTGGAGACAGGGAAAGGGGGGTACGGAAGAGGTGTTAGATGGGGGTCTGAGTGAGAACCTTGAGACTTGGTGACACAGCTGGGTTTAGGCCAGGCGGAAAGACAACCTGGTGATGAGGAGTTGTGGGCTGTTTTATTGTTTGTTTGTTTCTGGATTGAAAAGAGGAAGAGCAAGGCCAGAGCCTGTGTGGCTCTGGATTCCATCTGTCCTCTCTCCAGAAACACTGTCAGCTTCAACAGGTACCCCCATCCTTGAGGAGCCCAGGGAAAGAGAAGTTGCCTCATATTTCTTCGCTCTATCCTGTGCCATACCCAGGAAGACCAACCTGTGTAGACAGAGCCCAGGATTCATTCTCTCTAAGGTAGGGGTCCCTTCCAGAGAAATCAGGACACAGGGAGATACTGTCCTTAGGAATCCTGAGCAAGCCACCCTCCAAGAAGGATGAGGTCTTTCCTGTGGAAACATGGGTAGATGGGACTAGTAATTGGGGTCAGAGGCACAGAGCTCACTGGGGAAGGACTGTGGCCCTGTCTCTTCTTGACGTGTGGTCCAATACAGGCCAGCACACTAGATAGGTTAGATAGGTATCTTTTTCTCTCAGGCTAGCTGGCAATTCTCTCTCTCTCTCTCTCTCTCTCTCTCTCTCTCTCTCTCTCTCTCTCATGTGTGTGTGTGTGTGTGTGTGTGTGTGTGTGTGTGTGTGTGTGTGTGTCCCCACGCACATGTGTGTTCTTATTTCTAGAGATTCTGGTTTCTTGGCAATGAGGTGATGCCTTAGCCCACCGCATGCAGAGGGCAGTCTTGAGCTGCAAGTTATCGGCTTTCTCTAGGCACATCTATGGAAGCGCTCTTGTCGCAAGTGCGCATTTGTGCGTATATAGTGTGCATTTGAACATATGTGTTTGTGTGTGTGTGCTCCAACACATATGTAAGTGAGCATGTGAGAACATTTGTGGGTACATGTTCATTTATGTGAGTGCATTTGTGAGCCACTCTGTACGTGTGCCTGTGCTTGTGTTTCTGTATATATGGGCACGAGAGCTCACTTGTGTGTGCTTGTGAGCACATGTATAGGTGCATGCACATCTGTGTATTTATGAGTGCACATCTGTATGTTTGTGTATGTGGGTGCACTTGTGTGTTTGTGTACATTTGGGTGCGCCAAGTGCTTGCGTGTGTATGTGTGTGCGCATGCGCACGCGCATGCGCATGCACATGCGCACTTTTGTGTAAACGCAAGTTTTATGGTTTTGAATTTGTGTGTTTGTGCCTATGTATGTATGGTTTTTCCAAAACAAAATGGACAAAATATAGGTGAGTTCATTGGAGAGTCAAAGTCATCCAACAGAGCTCCTTCAGTGATTCAGATCAACTGTTGCTTCCTCAGATCAACCTAGCCTCGCAGGCTCTGTCCTCTGTCCTGCAGGTGTCACTGTCCTCATTTTAAAGAGTGGCCGAAACTTTCTCATTATCACATGGACATGGCCCATAGCTGGACCTAAATTTGAGGACCAACTTGTATTACCTGCCACCCACTGAGCTGGCACTGATGGAATCCCCCGGCCCCAGGAGCCCCCTGAAGGTGCAGAAAACTACAGCCACAATTTCTGCAGGAGCCCTGGGAACTTGTCCCCTTGTCCAGCAGGTGCTCTTAGCTGGCTTTGGATAAAAGCAAACCTAACTTTGGTGGTCACTGGAACAATCCTATACTGTAGAGTCCTTTCTCAATCGAGACCCTTGGGCAGGATTGTCTGAGATGAGGCCCAGAAGAGATTATTAACGTGGTTCCATGTCCCTTGGGACACACCGCTGTGTCTAAGTTAGGTCTGTAAACAGACAAGGCAAATCTTATAAATGACAACATTTAATTGGGGCTGGCTCAGAGGTTCAGGCAAGAGCAGGGCAGCATCCAGGCAGGCGTGGTGCAGGAAGAGCTGAGAATTCTACACCTTCATCTGAAGGCAGCTAGGAGAAGACTGTCTCCAGGAAGCTAGGATGAGGGTCTTAAGCCCATGCCCACAGTGACACACCTACTCCAACAAGGCCACACTTCCTAATAGTGCCATTCCCTAGGCCAAGCATATACAAAACATCACATTCCACTTTCTTGCCCTCATAGACTTGTTCAAACATGTAAGTCTATAGGGAGCATACCTAAACATAGCATAATGCAAAATACATTTATTCGAACTTCCAAAATCCCCATCATCTATAACAGTCTCGACAATGTTAGAAGTCCAAAATTCAAAGTCTCTTCTGAGATTCATCCAATACTTAACTGTAATCCCCAAAGAAAGACAGGAAACAAGCTGGGCAAACTCTGAACTTTTCATCACTGTCAAATGTCATATTGGCCTTCAGATCTCCAACTCCTTTTTCATATATGTTGACTGTAATAAACTTCTTTCTCCTGGGATGGTTCCACTCTCTGTTAGCAGTTTTTTTTTTTTCAGCAGATAGCCTATGGCTCTGGAATCTGTAACATCTTTGGGTCTCCAAGGCAATGTCACTGTTACAGATTCTTGTTTTAATGTCTGGGGTCCACACATGATCTTCTGGGCTCCTCCAAAGGGTTGGTGTCACTTCTTCAGTTCTGTCCTCTGTAGTACTCTAAGCTCAGGTTGCTTAGGATCCACTCCACTGTTGCTGCTGTTCTTGATGGTCATCCCATGGTACTGGCATCTCCAATATACTGGGGTCTTCTGCTGCAACTAGGTTTCACCCATGGCCTCTCATAGGCTCTCTTCATGGTGCTAAGCCTCGAATCCTTTGCATGACCTCTGCAATCCTGAGCCATCAACTGCAACTGAGGCTGCACCTTCTACAATAGCCTTCCATGGCCTCTCACAGTCCCAAGCCTCAGCTGCTCTTCATAACCTCTTCATTCTTCAAAACCAGTACCACATGGGTGACTCTTACACATTACCAAGTACAGCTGCAGAACAAGGTACAACCTTGGCTATCTCTGAAACACAGCTTCTTTTTGCCCTCAGAAAACACTTCTCAGAAAATTTTACCTCAGTGATGCTGGTCTCTTCTAATTTCTTAGCTCCAGCTACCCAGCATCAACTGTCCCAGTAGTCCCTTCTATTTTTCACTCTAAAGTCAGAGCCACATGGCCTAAGTTGCTGAGTTCTGCTGCTTGCAGGAGCTGGAATATGGCCCCTTGTTCTATTATATTATCACTAGCTTTCTGTTTTCTAACTCCTTCACTGCCTAAGCTTGGCTGTCCTGGATCTAGCTATGTAGTTTGACCTTGAACTCAGAGATCTGCATGCCCGTCTCCTGGGATTGAAGTTGTGTACCACCCACTATGTCTGGACTCAAGCTTTTCTTTACTTAAAACTTGCTCTGTCCCAGACTAGCTTTGAACTTAGAGATCTGCTTGGCTTTGTCTCCTGGAATTAAAAATGTATACCACCATGCCTGAATGTAAACTTAGCTGGGTAGAATCTTACCTCAAAGTCCCACTCTCTTACTGTGCTATCTCCCAGAATACAGGATTCAGCTCCATTTCACTTCCTGGTACCACTTTAATACTCGAACCATATATTTTATATTTTTTCTTTCTCAGCTTGCTATGCTTGTTCAAAATGCTCTTCATGAGACTTAACCAGAGAACAAAGTCTCTGTTGGGCTTTTTTGAGACTTCCTTTGCCAATACAATTAATATAAATCTCTTTACCTTAGCCTCAGGTAGACTCTCCAGACAAAGGTTAAAAAGCAGCCACATTCTTCACCAAAATAATTTGGTTCTTTTCTGAAATAGTTGCATGTCAAAATATATCCTGCCCGAGCTATTCCTGGCAAGATAGATGTCCTCCTCACTTGGGGTTAAAGGAATGTGACTGGCAGGTGACCTGCAAGCAAGACATCTCTGGGGAATTAGTTTTCTTGTAGTTTGACCCAGGGATGTCTTGTTCATGTGACTCAGCAGCAACTACCAACAGGGACTAGGAACACATGCCACTGGTCATTGACCCTGGTTAGTGGATGAGAACTCTCTCTGCTCTACCAGACATTGTCGGAGCTTCTGACTGGGTCCAGCAATCCTTAGTCATCTGGTAGGATGGTAGGACCTAGACCCTTTTTTATCCTTCCTCTCAGAGTATATCCTCAGCCAGCTGTCATCTTGGGAACTGTGTATCCTGTATTTTTCTGGGGTTTCAGACCAAAGGTCAAAGCCTGTCCCTGTCATTACTCCAAGCCTAAGGCACAAAGACACATAAGGTTTTCTGGCTGGTGTCCATATGCTTGTTATAGACTCCATTTGGCTATTTTCATAGAAGGCCATGGTTTTGTTTCATTTGTTGGTAACTTGAAATACAGTCTCATGTAGTTCCGGCTGTCTGCAAGCCTCTATATAACTGAGGCTGGCCTTAAAATCCTAAGGTTTTTGGTTTTTGCTGGTTTTGGTTTGGTTTTGAGAGATGGGGATGGAGTCTCGTATTTAAAAAAAAAAAAAAAAAAAAAAGTGTGTCTTAAAACAGCAAACTCTAACTGGAGAGAATGCTCAGAGGTTAAGAGCATTTGCTCTCCTTGGAAAGGACCTGGGTTCAATTCTCAGCACCCACATGGTGGCTCACAACCTTCTGTAACTCCAGTTTCAGGGGTATTTGACAATTATTCAGGCTTCTGTGGGCACAGTGCATATAAATTACAAAGACACGTGCAGGTTTAACACCTGTACACATAAAATAATTATTGTTGTTTTTTTTAGATAAGGTCTCACTGTGTAGCCCTGGCTGAACTCAAACTTATTTTGCAGACCAGAATGGTCTTGAACTCACCAAGATCTACCTGCCTTTGCTTCCCAAGTACTGGTGGTAAAGGCATAAGTCACCAGACCCAGCAAAATAAAATTTTTTTAAAGAAAAAGAAGAGTTTTTTTTTTTTCAGCTATGAAAAACCTGAAAGAGTATAGCCCAGTACCCATGTCTTATAAATCAGCAAACCTTAATTCTTGAAGGGGCTGTGGAAAGTTTTCCCAGGTGGAGACATGGAGGTGCATAGAAGTTATTATGACTCAGACAACTGCAGGAGATAATTAAATGTATAAACAAAAATAACTGCAAGGTATAGGGGTGTTTCTAATGCTTAGGTCCTGTTCCCCAATTGGTTCTTGATCTGGCAGTAAAGAATCCAATTGCTGGGCAGAAGGGATAGTGGGACTTCCTGGTCTCTGGAAGAAAGCAGAGGAAAAGAGAGTTTACCATGCTTCTGAGAGAGAAAAGGTGACCAGACATGTAAGATCTTAAATGGAGTGGCAACACAGTCCGCTCCTACAGATGGGTGGTCAGGGATGTCTAAGGAAACTGAAGGGACAAACATTACACAGAATATATCTGCAAGTCAAGCATCTGATGAGAAATGAATCCAGAACAAAATTAAGAAAATAAAAAACCTGATCTCATCAGCAGGCCACAGGTCTGAGAGGCCACCAAGCAAAGAGCTGTTATAGCTGGAATGAGAAACCACCAGACCCCCAGGAGCTGGCCATCATGCAAAGAGTGTCAGAAGGGCAGGGGTTGGGGAGCTTAGAAGGAGAAGTGGGGTTCCCACCCAGGACTGATGTGAGCAGAGTCATTCAGAAAAGTGAGTGTATGTTGTCAGTGTGAGGTTGTCCAGGCATTTCTGCACTTATGTGGCTAGCTAGGAGCCTGCTTGATAGTGCAAGAGCACTATCCCAGGACCAGCACCTACCCTGTGTGTGATGCAGCACAGACACCTGCACAGCTGTGCACCGCTCACAACAAACAATGTAGTCAGCCCAGCCGTCCAGATATGGGGGGACAGATCATGTGAATGTGGAATGTATACATGTAGAATCTTGTTAGCAGTAAAGGAGAATGGAATTAGGAGAGAAACAGATGGAGCTGATGATGACTGTTAAATGAAATAAGGTAGACTCGGGAAGACAGTCACCACACCTCTGTGTGTGTGTGTGTGTGTGTGTGTGTGTGTGTGTGTGTGTGTGTGTGTGCGTGTGCACAAATGCATGTGTGTGCATGTGCATGCATGTATGTGTGTGTGTGTACTTGTGTGTGTATGCATGTGTACATGTGCATGGATGCATACATGCATGTGTGTATGTGCATGTGCATGCATGTATATGTGTATGTGTACTTGTGTGTATGCATATGTGCAAGTGCATGGGTGCATACATGTGTACGTGTGTGCGTGCATGTATGAGTACTTGTTTGTGTGCACGTGTGCATGTGCATGGGTGCATAAAAGTGTATGTGTGTATGCATGTATGTGTGTGCATGTGTGTGTATGTATACTTGTGTGTGTGCGCATGTATGCATGCATGCATGCATGCACACACATGTGTGCATTGTGTGTGTACATGTGCATGTGTGCGAATGTGCATGTGTATGTGCGAGTGACCATAAAAGTAGAAAGAGAGTCATGGGAGAGTAGGACAGGGCCTGAGGGAAGGGAAAGGAGGAACAAGGCAAGGCAAGGCAGGGAGGAAGGGGACCATCAGGAAGGACAATGACAGTGAGTGGGGGTGGGGAAGAGCAGAGTATGATGGGTAGGTATGCAAATGTCACAGGAACCCAGCTCCTTAAGTGTTAACTAAAATTTTGTTTGAAAGCTTTCTTATTTTTTTCCTAAGACAGGGTTTACCTGTGTATCCCTGGCTGTCCTGAAACTCTGCTTGATAGTCCAGGTTGGCCTCCTAGAGGTCACCTGCCTCTGCCTTCCAAATTCTAGGGTTAAAAGCATGTGCCACAACTGCCTGGCTATTTATTCTTTATTGATGTGAAGGCGTAAGCCTGCCCAAGTACATGTGCACGAATGGATGCAGTACACACAGAGGCCAGGAAAGGGCGTCAAATCTCCTGGAACTAGAGTTATAGGTTGTTAGCCACCGGATGTAGGTGTTGGCAAATGAGCCCTCGTCCTCAGTAAGACTGAGAACACTCTTGATACTGATGGCTCTTGCTGAGCAATTTCTCCCATACCTTAAAAAAAAATAAATCCAAGTGGATAGATAAACCAGGCGTAGTGCCTCATGCCTTTAAATTACATCAGCACTCGGGAGGCAGAGGCAGGTACATCTCTGTGACTTTGAGGCCAGCATGGTCTGCATTATGAGTTCTAGGACAGTTACAGCTACCCAGTAAGACCCTGTCTTCAAATAAACAAACAAACCCAAGTGGAAAGTAACACTGTGGGAGTGAGAACAAGAAGACAATCACCCAGCATTCAGGATGATCAATCAAAACAAAGCAAAGCAAACAAAACAGCAACAACAAAACATGCACAGAGAAGCCAGAAGAAAAAATCCATAGGTGATAAACAAGCCAAAAACTAAAATAAGTTTTGAGTAGAGGTGCTTCACAAAGGTAAATGGTAAATCTGCTCCAGGAAGCCATCACAGGTCATTACATCCCAGGCAGGGCCAGGAGTGGGCTGCCTCCCTGTGAGGTGTTGGTCAGGGATGCCCCGATGCCCTCTCAACAGTGCAGGCAATTAACTTCCACAGCTTTCAGTTGCCCCTATCAATGTGAGTCAGTAAAACCCTGTGGGCTAAGACACAGCACATCTATGCTGCAGGGCAGAGAGGGATTAAGCAGGGTTGAGCCAGACACTCGCCTATACAGTGCCAGAAGGTGCCAGATGGCCACTCAGCTGTGGATCTTGTGTGTGACTATACCAATTGGGCAGGGAAGATAAGACCCTTAATGTAAGAGTGGCATTGCTGTTAGGGGGTAGCTTACTAGTTTCTTGTTGGACTTGATACATGCACCACAGGAAGGAGCTGGAAACTCCAGCAAAAGCTCACAACTAGAAGGTCACAGACTCTAGTGGGGAAGCTACTGCTGTGTTTCTGCTCAGTGGACATGATTTGCTCGGGATGCTGCAGCTAAACACCTGTTTGTGCCCATAGATTAGCTCTGCTCTTAGCTTTGGCCAGAGAAGCTTCTTTCTGAGGTAGTCAGCGACACTGCAAAGACGTAGAACAGGTCAAAGTACAGACAGTAAATGACTATGGACTATCCAGGCAGGGACAAGATACCTATGTCTCCCCTCGAAGGCTCAGGGAATATTTCAAGAGAAGAGAATGTAAGATTGAGAGGAAGGGGAGGGAGTGGTGTGGGTGCTCACTTCCGGGCCATTGTACCCTTGAACTCACTCTACCAACACCTGTGACTGAAGGGTGGGGGCTCATGGAGCCCCACCCTTTCCTAAGAATGTATACACAGTTAATGGTTCATGGGGAAGGAGAAACAGGTGGTGTAGTCACTGACAGGAGCTCACGACCCTGGTGACCCCCTCTTAGTCAGGCAACCCTGCCTGCTGAAGCTTAGATCAAAATAAAGAAAAAGGCATGAAAGCAAAAATGGGGATAATTGGAAAGGCGGGGATTATTGTGAGTGGGAGACAGAGAGGATCATGGGGGTGGATGTTACCAAAATGTATTATATATGTATGGAGAGGTCACAAGAACAACTATTGTGTTTAGTTAATATATGCTAATTGAAAACTTTTTTCTAGCTTAGGATAGACTGACACTACTGCAGGGATTGGGACAGAGGGCTTGGCTCTTAAGACTTGGGGTGGAAAGAAGCCTCCTAATAGTCCACCCTCCAGATCCAGAGGCCCTGCTGGAGAGTGGCTCCCACCCTCTACCCCACTGCACATAGGCTTAGCTTTAACATGGAAATTATCAGCCTTGTCCCTGGGTATGGCAGAGGATGACAGCTTCATTCACATATTTGGGGACTCCCAGGATGCTAAGAGGGAAAATGCCACAGTCCCAGGGACAGAGTACCAAATCCAGGCAAAACAGCTGCAGCGTGGCGTCACAGACCTGGCTCTGAACTAGATCCCAGCATCTCCAATATGAGAGGTGGGCTCTGGAGGGGATTGGTTTTTAGTTTGCAAAATTTCAATCTGTGTCCCTGGTTTGTGAGTGTGGGAGAAGAGCTCCTGTCTCTGGCTGTCACATGCTGGATCTTGGAGTTACTGACCTTGTACACAAAGCCCTGCTTATACAGGTCACTCAGCATCCTTCCTGGATGATGACCCAGCGCACTGCACATCCGTGATCTGAAAGACATGGGCCAGAACCTCCCAGACGCCATCATCTATCCCTGGGTTCTGGCTTTCCACCCCCAGCCTGTATAACCTGGCCTAGCTGACAGAACTGTGCACAGGTGTTGTGGAGTCATACTTCAGGCCCCTCTCTTCCTGCCCTCAACTGCTACCAGTCCCATTTCTCTGTCCCAGGGAAAAAGGTTTCCTAGCCTCCTGGCTGCAGGACTCCACTGGGCAGCCCTGGAGACGAAGCAGAGGTCAGAAGGGAGAGCATACAGTATGCGCCTGCTCTAAGCAGAAGCCCATCACACAAGCCTCCTCTCCTGCTGGGATCCTTGCTACTGTGATGGTTAATACTGATGTCTTCATGACAAAGCCTTGCTTCACCAGGGAGACTGGAGATGAGGGAGTTTCTAGATTAAGTCAAAGACGGGAGACCCACCCCAAATGTGAGCAGCACCATTTCATGGCTGTAATTCAGGACTAAATAAAATTGAGGTGAGCTGGGCACCAGCATCTCTCTCTCTCTCTCTCTCTCTCTCTCTCTCTCTCTCTCTCTCTCTCTCTCTCTCTCTCTCTCTCAATCTCAGCTTCCTCACTATGAATGTCATGTGGCCAGCCTCATGCCCCTGCCACCATGCTTTCCCCGCCAAGATGGCTGTGCCCTCAAGCTTAGTTTAAGGTGACCTCTTCAGGTGTTTTATCCGTGAGAAAAGGAATTAAACCAGCCACCGTCTCTTGCTCCCAATCCGCTCACCTCAAGCACTCACCTGCTTCCAGGCCCTGGCAGACACAGAGTCACAGTCCTGGGCTGGGGAGCGTTGGCCTGCTTCTCTCATCCCTTCAGACAGGTTACTGCAGGGCGTGGTGATGCGTGCCGGTGATCCCGGCACTGAGAAGAACAAGGCAGGAGGATCAACAATCAAGACTGTCCTCGAAGGCCAGCCTAAGCAACATGAGACCCTATCATCTAAAAAAAAAAAAAAAAAAAAGTGTTTGAAAAGTAGCCATTTTGGGCTGCTGCACATGTGAGGGCTTTGTCTGCTTTGTGGGGGGGTATGAAGCCCATTTTAGAATATGGGAACAAGCATGAGGGCTCAGTCACTGTCAGTATCTCGGTTCTCGACTTCGGGGTATGGGAATCTGGGAGTCTTTTCTGAAACACGGATAGAGACACAGATCTTGCTAAGATCCTGGAGATCACTTTGCTGCTGACACAGGATTCCTCGTGGTGGGCATGGCCTGGGATTAGAAATAACAGCGCTGTCCATGGTGTGCTGAGCATGGTCCCCTGGAAGGCAGCTCCTCAGCAAGTCTCGGCCATGACCATATCAGGGCAAGCACACACAGTCGTGCCCTCAAGGGCTCCGTAAGACTCACCAGCTGTGATGTGCTGTCTCTGGCAGAAGTATGACCCCAGCGACTGGAGCATTGCCCCAGAGTGACCCTAGTGTTGGGGCCGAACACATGCATACTGTTTCCTGTCTGTCCATAGAGAAGAGAGGAAAGTCAGGGCACTCAGGGTAAAAGAGTGCAAAGCTAAAAATACTCTCAGTAAATAAACAAGCGGGTTAGTGCTGGAGTCCCGAGTCAGGGGTTCTGGGTGTGCAAAGGCCACCATTTATGGCTGGGATTTGATTGTCCAACGATAAGGGGTGGCAGTGTCCCTCAGGTAAATGGGTGATCTACATTGAGTCATTAACCTGCACACTGTTCACCTGCCTGGCTGGAGGGGCCTTCTGAATATGTCCCTTGTGTGACCCAGGCCACTAGGGTGTTTGGAACTGGGCACAGTGACTCCTCACCAGACAGCTATGGGGCCATTGTTATGCAATGGCTCTCAAGCTGTTATCAGCTTCAGCCCTAGGAAGGAGCAATCCTGGGACTGTGAGCTCTCAACAGCACTGTTTACAAGGCTGGCACTCTCTGTTGGTTCAGGACAAAGGAAGGAGGGTGGCTCCAGGGACCTCGGGTAAATCTTTCACATTAGGCAGAACCATAGTAGAGCAAGAAGACGAGAAGGTTCCAGGCTTGGTAAAAGCCGGTGCTGAGCACAGAGGCCGGCATTCAGCCTGTATTCATTGTTCAGATGGGCATAGTTCTGCTCACTTCAGAGCCTGTGGTCACACAGGGGAGGGGTCAGAATGGGGTACCAGGAGAGTGACTCAGGGTCTCAGGATGAAAGATTCTCACTGACTGCCTTATTTCTCAAAATGTCTTCCTAGCTTCCTGATGTTTCAGGCACAAATGGCTTTCTGGAGCCGAGCTCAGAGACGACCAGATGCAGGGACAGAAATCTGTCCAGTGGCAGGAGGAACCAGGATCGCTCAAGGTGGGCCTCAGCTGCCCTTCAGAGTAGGGTGCTACCCTCACGGGGGTACAGCTGGTGCCTATCAAGGAAGGGTGAGCATCGTGGTCCTATGGGGCAGGAATCGGGCCTAGAGAAACCCACTGGCCTTGGCTAAGGACTCCATCACAGATGGCCCTAGAACCTGACCCTGGTGGACCAGCTCTCTCAGATTTCCCTATAGGAAAGTTCCCTATTGTTTCCTCTCTGAGACCTTGGAAAGGATCCTTATTTATTCACAACACAGTACCAAAGAGGCTGTTAGGCATGTCTGAGGCCTAGAAGCCCAGCATCACCTTCCTCTCCCTCCCCTCCCCCAGCCTCAAGGAGGGACCTTTCATTTCAGCTCTGTCTCACATTAGAGTTGATTGGCAATTAGCGGATGTCATGACCCTCCTCTGGGAGCCAGTGCACTAGCTTCAGACATCAGGTTCCCACTGAGCTCTGCCTGGCTCTGAAGCTTCCTTCCAGAGGCACTCGGGGGAAATTAACATCACTGTTCCAGGAATGAGGGGAAAGCCCTTCGGAGCCTGAGAATGTCACCTTCTCCCTGGGAGGGAATTCAGCCACCGTATCTACCAACACAGAAAGATTAATTGGCACAGAGTAAATTATGGAAATGCATGATTCGGGCTGCTTATGGTCATCACAGCACCACACCCCAGACCCAGGAGGGGCTGAGAATAGCCAGCTGCAGACTCTTCCCTCCACAAGAGACCTTTGGTTCTGCATGGCCCAAGTTCAAGTCCAGAATGAGGCTGGTCTTGGACAGCACAAAGCCCACAGCATAGTCAAGTCACTGAGGGCTCAGCACCTAGCAGGGCCTTTTTTGTAGGTTCATTTTCTAATTCCTACAGTTCTGCATTCAGCACCACTAAGGGGCAGGTAAACTGGCAGGATCCACGTCCCACTCAACCTGTCTTAAAGCCCTCTGGAAAAGGCAACAGATCTGAGCTAGAGGCAGAAGGAGCTCCAGGCCCCATGTGTCCCTTTAAAGTGTTTTAGTACCTGACCAGCTCTGAGCCTTGTTCCTCTGGGCTGCCGCTAGAGACAGGGTAAAGAAGAGTCCCTGCTTCAAAACATAGGTTCCTATGAAGCAGGATGTAGCCAGGACTGTATGGGGTGCTACCGGTCTTCTGAAGGTGCAGATTCCCCCATCCTCTAGGGGATTTTTAAGACACGGAAATAACAAAACAGGGTTCAGAGTCAGATGTTGGACCTGGTGGCCCTAGTGACTGATAGGTAGCTCTGGCTTGGGACCTGCCATGGGAAACAGTTCTCGCTACTCAGAGTGGGGGATAAGGAGAGACTGTGATGGCCCCATTTCACGGGTGGAGAGAGTCAGGGCTTTCAGGGGGCTCCCAATTCTCCCCAGAGACCCCAACACCTGGAAAATCTCAGCAACCTGGGGCAGTGGAGTGGGGAGAGTCTCCCAGACATCTCTTGGACTCCTAGATACAAGGCCAAACAAGTGATTGCCCTGGGACTTCTGCTGAGGGTCACTTGGGGCAAACCCTCCAGAAGGTAGAGCAGCCAAGTCCCACTGCTACCACAAGATGGCACTGCTTTGAGAGGTTTTTTACTTCCCTTAGCATCTTGACCAAAGATGCCGGGGGTGGACATGCTTGCTCCGGATGCCAGGATCCCCCCTCCTCTCCCCTCTCTCCCTCCCTCTCTCTCTCCTCACCCTTCTCCCTCCCTCTCTCCCTCCCTCCTCCCCTCCCTCCTCTCTCTTCCTCTCTCTCTCCCTCCCTCCCTCTCTCTCCCTCTCCTCTCTTTCTTCCTCCCTCTCTCTCCCTCTCCCTCTCTCTCCCTCTCCCTCTCTCTCTTTCCCCCTCTCTCTCCCTCCCTCCCTCCCTCTCTCACTCCCTCTCTCTCTCCCTCTCTTCCTCCCTCTCTCTCTCCCTCCCTCCCTCTCTCTCTCTCCCTCTCTCTCTCCCTCTCCCTCTCTCTCCCTCTCCCTCTCTCTCTTTCCCCCCTCTCTCTTCCTCCCTCCCTCCCTCTCTCACTCCCTCTCTCTCTCTCCCTCTCTTCCTCCCTCTCTCTCTCCCTCCCTCTCTCTCTCTCCCTCTCTCTCTCCCTCTCCCCCCTCTCCCTCCCTCCCTCCCTCCCTCCCTCTCTCTCTCTCTCTCTCTCTCTCTCTCTCTCTCTCTCTCTCTCTCTCTCTCTGTGTGTGGTTTTCCACATCTACAATCTGCATACTTGACATGGGTGTGGGTCTCTGTGACTCTAGAAAGGCTGTCACCAACACTAGAGTCTGTCCGATGGTTTCCTTCAGACTCTACAGCCCCATGTGTTGACCTAGCATCTACCCAACAAGGCCACACAAGAGTTGTCTGCCATGTTCTCTGAACTGCTAGACCATTCCACACTGAGCTCCTGTGGTCATATCTGGGTAGAGTGATCCAGACATAGCATGGT